>NC_143253.1:129531484-129681841 GCF_984573655.1 Nuphar pumila
ACAGATGAGACGTCTTGAACTCTGGGCTCTTTTCTGGCCCTGCTCCATGTTCAAAGTGGGTATCACCATATAAAACCTTTCCCCCTCTGCACACTGTTCATTTAATTAAAAAAGTTTTGACCATGTCACACATGGTCCTTCCAGTTAAGAAAAAACTGCAAAAACAATTGTACAACCCTGCAATCGTGTTCAGATGCAACGTGAAGTTGTCTTTATTTTTTTTTTTCTAAAACTCTCCCTTACTTTGTTACTTAATGAGCCCTCCCCTTTGCCAGGTGGGTTCACTGGCACCCAAGATCTTATGGAGCTCACCAATTCTCTCTCTCTCTCTCTCTCTCTCTCTCTCTCTCTCTCTATATATATATATATATATATATATATATATATATATATATATATATATATATATATATAATCACAAATTTTCTATATATATATAATCAGGATCCAATAGCTTTTTTTTTGTCTTAAGTCAACCATGCTGAGTTCATCCATGAGTAATAATAAAATTCTTGCAACAATGCGATCCCAAGGTAGGCATAATGGCAATAGGTTATGACATCAGGAATGACTGGATGGCGGTATCTCGTTATCTGTACAGTTTCTTGAGTCTTTGTTGGGAGGAACTAGGGTTGCAAATGGGTTGGATCCAGGAAGATATGACGAGCAACCCTCTCTGAGAGATGGATCACTTAATGGGTCCGGTCCTCTACATGGTAAAACCTGAGGAGAGTCACGGACACCCATGCTCCTACGGAGCCTACCAGTCAATCGGACCTGCACACCCAGCGAGAGTCGAACCTGAAACGCAGAGGTCATCAAGGGCAAATCAGGTGATCTGTCAAATCACTTTAAAAGAGTGATTTGACATCTTCACCGTCCATTGCTTCCTCCCACGAGGACCTCGTGATCCTTGTGTGCATTGTGGACGGCTAAATCACTTTGATTTGGCAGATTAATTATTTGATCCGCTCTCAAGGTCATCGCCTTCTCCCCAACCCTGCCGGCTGGCAGCTCTTGATAGTTAATACGGCAGTATGACCTTATTAAAAATTGCAGTTTGCTTTTGAATACTATTTTTTTTTTTTAAGTCCAGCTGGGGTTAGACCGACCCTTACCAGTTATACAACTATACCATTGGGTTTTGAACCTACAACCTTCCATTACAAGGTGTCGTACACTAGCTGCTCCTAGCAGTGCCCCCAGTTGGTACTTTTAAATGATAACTACTAGGATAGTAACTAAGATCTCAGTTCCACTTTTTTTTTTCCTCTCTCTTTTCTCTCATTTTCTTGAAAACTGTGTCACTTTCAAAATAGAAAAGGATCAAACTACTAAAGTGGGACATCCCACCTACTTGCTTTAACCTTGACAAATTTTAAAATATATTCTACCTAAAAATAAAATAAGTAAAGACGCTATGATCTTTAAGGTTTCCTAAAGATTGAAAGGGGTAACTAAAGAACCTAAGGGTTGCTATATGATGGTTGAACTGAGATCTTGACACACTTTTCAACCAATGTTGGAAGAGACTCTATTTAGGTAGAGAATGTATTTAAGTGGAAAGTAAGAGTGCCTGGATGAAGAAAGAAATAATTTAATTTATGGAGTAGAGTGACCGTTTTACCATAAGGGTAAGAAAAGGGTCATACTTGACCCTCCACCTTTTGAAAAGTCAAATTTGGCCAAAGTCCATAAAAAGAGACGAAAATGACCCCTTTTTTACCCAAGTTTGACTAGGTTGAGAATTTTGATTAGGTTCTTGCCCAAACTTAGACTTGAGATATGACTGGGAAGGGTTTGACTAAGTTTGTAAGATGGGGTTGGTTTTAGTTGACTAGATTCAACCCAGTTGGTTTCGATATAACTCGGTTTGACCCGATTTTGCCTAGTTTTCATCTTATTTGACTTGGTTTCTACCTAATTCGGTTTCGACTAAGAGTTTTGGAGGTTTGACCAAGCCCCTGTTTAGGTCAAACCAAGTTTTTCAAGCAACATTTGACTTGACCTAGGTTCAGGGTTTGGGTTCATGACTGGACTCAGTGTGCTCTCCTCCTTCAGAAGTTGGTTGGAAAATATTTTGAAATAGTTTTAATGAGATTTTGGGGTGTCTACACTATCTTATTTCATAACATTTCTCTAGTCATCAATTCAAATACATCCCACAATAGTAAGAAGAGGACACGAAGGCTAGTTGTTGGTATAAGGATGACACGAGTGTAATTATAAGATTAACTTTAATTGTGCAACAAGGTGTTGAATGCACAAATAAGATGCAGACGCATAAAAACCCAATTGGCTGGTCTAAATATAACATATGATAGATGGAGCTGGACACTGTAAATTGGCTCAATGGCAACAAATTGCATTGGAGATGACTTAGATAGGAAGCAGATCAGGTCATGCTAAACATGAGTTTTTTTTTATCATGCCAACATCGTGGCCATCCGTTTTGTATTTTGAAAAGTTAAAAAGTCAACGGATGAGTTATATGCTACGTGGCATTCATCCAAAATGCAAACAGACGGCCACGATGTTGGCATGAGCAAAACGCTCATGCTCAGCTGCTTTCACTTGGATAAGCTTTTTGAACTAGTACTCTTTAAAGGGGAAGCAGATCAGGTCATGAAAATGAGCGTTTTTGCTCATGCGGGCATCTTGGCCGTCTGTTTGCATTTTGGATGAATGCCACGTGGTTTTGTTGACTTTTGAGCTTTTTAAAATGCCAATCGGATGGCCAAGATGCCCGCATGAGCAAAAACGCTCATTTTCAGCATGACCTGATCTGCTTTGCTTCCCTTTAAAGGTGAAAAAAAAAACTATTTATATCGTTATCGTTATCGAGAGAGAGAGAGATGGGTTTGGAATTGGAGTCGGCGTTCCTGCAGGCGGAAGAGCACCGGCCGAACTGGCGGGCTGCCGACGTGCTAACGGCGGAGGGCGTCCCCCTCATCGACCTCTCTTGTGTCTCCATCGCCGGCGGCCTCGACGAGTTGGTGTTGAAGGTGGGGATGGCGTGCCAGGAGTGGGGGTTCTTCCAGGTGGTGAACCACGGCGTGCCCTCCGGCGTCCGGGAGAGGGTGGATGCCGGCGCGGCCGTCTTTTTCGGTCTCCCAATGGAGGAGAAGCGTCGGTGCCAAAGGGACGAGGAGAACCCACTGGGCTACTACGAGGCGGAGCACACCAAGAACGTGAGGGATTGGAAGGAGGTCTTCGACTTCGTCGTTTGCGAGCCCACCCTCATCCCCTCCTCCCACCTCGCCGGTGACCACGGCTTGCAGGCCCTCAACAACCAGTGGCCCCGTTACCCGCCAGGGTTCAGGTCAGCAATTTAACGTTAATATAAAAAAGAGAAAGAATGAAAAACAACGTTAGCATGATACCGAGATTACGCTCTGATCTGATCTGTTTCCTATTGTTCCAACAACCAGAGAATCTTGCATGGAATATGCCCAAGCCATGGAAAAGTTAGCATTCAAGCTTCTGCAGCTCATCTCACTGAGTTTGGGTTTAACTGAAACTCGCTTAAACTGTCATTTCCAAGAACAGACCTCCTTCATCCGACTCAATCACTATCCTCCCAGTCCTACTCCTGACCTTGCTCTCGGCGTTGGCCGCCACAAAGACTCCGGCGCCCTCACCGTCCTAGCTCAAGATGATGTGGGAGGTCTCCAAGTTAGACGAAAGACGGATGGCGAGTGGATCAATGTGAAGCCGGTGCCTGATGCTTATATCATTAATGTCGGCGACATAATTCAGGTGAGAAATGTTCAAAGTTCCAGGGTGAATTCTGTAGATCAACAGGTAATTTTCAATGACCTGAAATGGGCATCGAGTCTTCTTTTTCAGGTTTGGAGTAATGACAAGTATGAGAGTGTGGAGCACAGAGTTGTGGTGAACTCAGAGAGGGAAAGATTCTCTATCCCTTTCTTTTTCAAGCCTGCTCACCATGTGATGGTGAAGCCTTTGGAGGAGATGGTGAATGAGAACAACCCTCCCAAGTACAAGGAGTACAACTGGGGCAGGTTTTTCAAGACCAGGAAGCTTAGTGATTTCAAGAAATTGGATGTCGAAAACATACAAATATATCACTTTAAGATAAACTAAGTTGACACGTATCTTTCTATGACAGATTGATGAAATGGGTGAGCACCTTGAGCTTAGCACAGGACCAATAACATCTGAATAAGTCCTGTAAAGAACTGGCTTGCGTGTAGCGCTAATTAAGCTGTGTTTTTTTATTTAGTTGTAATTGGTGAATTTGTTTTTTTTTGGTTTGGAGTAATGTTTTTTTTATTAAGATGTAGTTTATGTTTTTTTGTGGATTGTCAATCTTAATTAAAGACCTTGTCTACGTATCAAAATGTCTTGTCATTAAGAAGACTACGAAGATCACATCTATAATCAAACCGACAAAGTATTCAATGCAAGAATTGCAAAAATCAAGTGAGGTATCTAGAACCTTTGGTATTGTAACACCTTGATCTGAGATCTCGAGAGTTCGAGTTCGGTTGGTATTACTTTTCTAAGAGAATAATTCAAAGTTCACACTAAGAAACATGTCTAATTTTTTTTTCTTTATTCTTACCATAACTCATTTTTTTATAATGTTCATCATTCGTTACAAAAGCAAATAACAAATACATTATTATTCAATGACATGAAAGTAAAAACTACCAAAAATTCTCTTGAAGAAGTCGATCAAGTCTTGTTTGTGCTAGTATCCTTGGAACCTACAATTGTAATTAAATAAGGAGGGTGAGTCTTACAACCTAGTAAAAAATAATTAGAAGTAAATAAACACTTAAACTTACAACTGTAGTGAGCTCTAAGCCTTTAGTCTTAGTTTAATTTTTGATACACCACACAAGTTTGAATATTTTAATTATCTCCCATTAACTCTTTCAAACACTCTCGCATAACAAACTATCACTAGTTCGGTTATATCGATCATAGCCGTTTATGGGTGTAACAACCTCGTAGAATACTTCAATTCTACATATTTGTTAAACAATGAACCATACACTCTCAGTGGTTTCTGGACCACCAGGCACTGCAATAAAATCACCACGGGGACCCCACCGGTAGATACCCGAGAGGTCAGACTCTTAATCTCAGTATGATTCATGCTACATCCTAACCATGATGATTATCAACTATCCATGGTCCTCTAGAGTCTCAAACCCTGTGTGAGAGTAACCCTAAGTCATAAGTAAGTTTAGCACATTGAACCATATTCTCAAACTCGTAATTCACTCGTTCTCTCATTAGTGAGTTCATAAACTGATCACGATGGATCTCACTCTTTAATCTCATGATGACATTAAGACTCACACAATCTCTCACTAAGTACACAATGATGTAGTGTCTCTACATCGTTAAATCATTGACGACCAACTCTCTATGGTAGCTGCACTCTAGCCGCAAACCAGGTAGCCCTTGTCACAAGTCGCCACTTTCAGAATTTAATGAGTTATGCATGTTAATCTCATTACATCCATTCACACACCATGAATAGAATAAATGAGACTCCAATCTAAACATAATCTCATCATAATGCATGTCATCACAGATATGCTATCATAGATATAATCTCTTTCTAACATGCATGACATACCATAACTAACATGTATATCACATCTAATATGTATATGAAATCAACTCATAATGTCAAGCATAAAAATTTTATGCATGTCATGGTCTCACTAAAAAATTATCATGTTAATCATATTCATTTGCGTCATTACAATAACATGCAACATAAAAATATTTATTTACATCTAAAATTGTTCATAATATCCCTTACCTTAAGTGCGAGCAATGTGCTCTGGTCATAATCAAGTCTCAAGATATTCTAACAGTATGATCTGGTTATTACACAAACATGCTCGCATTAATGTACAAAATCTCTTACAGAATTACCATAATACACATTCTAAATTTACTCATTAAACCTCAATTTTTGTATCACTAGTTTGCCCAAAACCATTTTACAAGTACATTTCCCTCTATGATACGAGTCTAATGCACCAAACCTCACTCAATTTTGAGTTTGGGGTGAAAAGTTATGTCTATTTTATCGAAATGGATCTCAGGTAGTCAAAAAGGTATTTTGGTTATTTCAGATTTATGTATAATTTGAAACTAACTTACCACTAGATATAGATTTATTTATGATCTGGATCCAACACTTTCTAACTGGATCTAGATCTATTACTCATCTTAATCCAGAACAGTCTAACTGGATTCAAACAATCTAACTGGATCTAGACCCAGTTCTGATATGGATCCAAGACTGATCCAATCAGATCCAATTTTGATCTGGATCTAGAACTGATCTGAACCATATCTAGTTTTGTTCTAGATTCAGAACAGTCAGTCTGGATCCAGACACAGATCTCTATGGATTCAGTTCAATTTGGATCTATCCAGACTAATTGGATCTATCTAGACTAATTGGATCAAGATTTGGTCTGATCTAGATTCAATCAAAATGGATATGAGACTTTGTCAGTCCGAACCGGTTTGGTCTGACCCATTTTGATCCAAACCGATTCGATTCAGACTGGTTCGGTCTGAACTGATTTGGCAAGAACCAGTTCAGTCTGAACCAGTTTGACAAATTTTGTTTGTTTATTTATTTATTTTTCAGAACCATGTGGTTCGGTCTGGATGTGACCCAGACCAACCCGGTTTGCTCTGGGTTACACCTAGGACGAACAACCCCCCCCCCCCCCCCAACCAGCCCACCCCCCTTTTTGTGTTTAAACTGGCTCGATCTGGGCGCGACCCAGACTTGCGAGTTCGGTCCGGGTCACACCCGGACCGACCTAGCCCCCCCCCCCCCCCCCGACAAAACCCTAAAAAGAAGGTGCCCCTTTCGTGCTTCCTCTTTTCAAACATAAAGGGTCGGTCGTCAAGGCCGACCCTCTTTGCATCTCCCTCTTATGGCAGAGGGTTTGTCAGCCAACACCGGTGGCTGACCCTCTGCTACAAGAGGGAGATATAGAGAGGGTTGGCCCCAACATGCGGCCCTCTGTGTTTGAAAAGAAGAAGGGGTGATGCCACTCAGGGGGATCGGGTCGGTTCGAGTGCGACCTGGACCAAACCAGGTCGGTCCGAGCATGACTCGGATCAAACCCGCAGGTTTGGGTGCGACCTAGACCGAGCGGGTTAAAAAAAAAGGTGTTGGTTCAGCCTGGGTGCGACCCAGACCGAACCACATGGTTCTGAAAAAAATAAATAGATAAAATTTGTCAAACCGGTTGAGACCGAACCAGCCTAAACCGAACCGGTTTGGATCAAACTAGGTCAGATTGAACCGGTTCGGCCTGACAAAGTCTCAGATCCATTTTGATTGGATCTCGACCAGATCAAATCTGGATGCAGTCAGTCTGGATAGATCCAAATTGAATCAGATCTAAAGAGATTTAATCCCGGATCCAGACCGACTGCTCTGGATCTAAAACAAAACTAGATTCAGTTTGGATCAATTTTAAATCCAGTTCAAAATTGGATCAGTCTTGGATTCATATTAAAACTAGGACTAGATCTAGTTAGATTGTCTCGATCCAGTCAGATTGTTCTGGATTTCGATGAGTAATGGATCTTGATTCAGTTAGACAGTGTTGGATTCAGATCATAAATAAATCTAGATCGGGTGGTGAGTTAGTATCGAATTATACATAAATCTGAAATAACCAAAATACCCTTTTAGTTACCCGAGATCCATTTCGATAAAATGGACATAACTTTACACTCTGAACTCAAAATTGAGTGAGGTTTGATGCGTTAGACTCGTATCATAGAGGGAAATCTACTTGTTCATTGGTTTTGGTCAAACTATTGACACAAAAATCACAGTTTCATTAGTAAAATTGGGAGGGGTATTTTGGTAGTTTTATAAGAGATTTTATGCATTAATGCGAGCATGTTTGTGTAATGACCAGATAATACTGTTAGAACATATTGAGACTTGATTACGACCAAAGCACAAAATTCACCCTTGAGGTAAGGGATATTATGAGTAGTTTTAGATGAAAATAAACATTTTTATGTTGCATGTTATTGTAATGACGTAAATGAATATGATTAGCATGATAATTTTTTAGTGAGACTATGACATGCATAAAATTTTTATGCTTGACATTATGAGTTGATTTCATATACATGTTAGATGTGATATACATGTTAGTTATAGTATGTCATGCATGTTAGAAAGAATTATAACATGCATTGCGATGAGATTATGTTTAGATTAGAGTCTCATTTATTCTATTCATGGTATGTGAATGGATGTATTAAGATCAACATGCATAACCCCTTAAATCTCAGAAGTGTCGACCTGTAGCAAGGGCTTCCTGGTTCGCGGCTAGAGTGCAGCCACCATGGAGAGTGGGATACTGTTGATTTAACGATATAGAGGCTCTACATTGTTGCATGCTTAGTGAGAGATCATGTGAGTCATAATGCCATCATGAGATTAAAGAGTGAGATCTGTCATGATCAGTTTATGACCTCACTCGTGAGAGAATGAGTGAATTACGAGTTTGAGAATGTGGTTCAATGTGTTGAACTTAGTTATGACTTAGGGTTTCACTCACACAGGGTTTTGGACTCTAGAGGACCATAGATGGTTGAAAACTATTATGGTTAGGATGTAGCATGAACCATACTGAGATTGAGAGACTGACCTCCCGACTAGCTATCAGTGGGGTCCCATGATGGTTTCACTGCAGTGCCTGGTGGTTCGGGGACCACTAGGAGTGTATGGTTCATAGTCTAACCAACATGTAGAATTGAGGTGTTCTACAGGGTTGTTATTCCTATAGATGTCTATGACCGGTATAGCGGACCTAATGATAGTTTGTTGTGCGAGAGTGTTTGAGAGAGTTAATGGGGGGTAATTAAAATATACAAATTTGTGTGGTGTGTCGAAAAGTAAACTAAGATTAGGGACTTAGAGTCCACTACATTTGTAAGTTTAAGTGTTTATTTACTTGTAATTATTCCTTAGTAGGTTGTAGACTCACCCCTCTTATTTAATTACAACTGTAGGTTTCAGGCACACTAGCACAAACAAGACTTGATCAACTTCTTCTTTGGTAGAGTTTTTGGTAGTTTTTACTTTCATGTCATTGCATAATAATGTATTTGTTATTTGCTTTTGTTATGAATGATCAACATTGTAAAGAAAATGAGTTATTATAAAAATAAAGAAAAAAAATTAGCCATGTTTATCTGTGTGAACTTTAAACTATTCTCTCTAGAAAGTAATGCCAACCGAACTTGGACTCCCAAGATCCCAGATCGGGGTATTACAAAGTAGTATCAAAGTCAGATTCACACAAATAAGTTCATCATTGATAACAAGTTCAATGATATAAGATATAATTTAAGTCTTTGATCGATAAGAACACGTTAGTAACTAGGTTGTTTTGTGATTATGAAATGGTTAGCAAGTATAACAATCATGAAGACCCTAGAGCATAAGACTCTTCAGAGCCACCTGTTGTAGGAATATAGGAGTTTGTCGCTACAATGGCGATGACAACTGGAGTCGTGGAAAATATCGCTCAAATAGTTAGAGACTTGACACCATGACCCCCACCAATTTATATTGTATCTCGAGACAAAGATTTCTTTCGACATGACTACCACTACACTACTGAGGAGTGACATACATAATCTTACATGCGAGGGACTCAACAGTTCTACCATGAGAGAGCTCAGTCAGTACGTGGCCGGATGACAAGAGATTGGATGGTGGCTTAAGGAGGAGTCACGAGAAGAGCATCTCCTGGCATAAACTTTGTGCCTCAGGGAGGGTCTCGTATGGCCAGCGCACGAGGATGACATATGTTCTGAGCTAGCTATGCGGCTGCCATGAGTGCAGCAAATTGAGGAGTTTCACATCCAGTCGGAGAGTTTCTGTCTGAAGAAATAAAGAGGGCAACATTTTAGGTAGCAGAAACAACATGGCATGATGTTGAAGCAAACAGAAGTGGCTCAGTATTAGGGCACATGCAGTCAGCTTCAAGGAATTCGAAGAAAGGAGACGGGGATGAAGACCCCACTGATGATCTTGCCTCCCCTATCTACACTCCTACCTCACCTACCCACAGTCCTTCCTCACCTACTCCCGCTTCGCCTTAGTATGATCTGAATGTTCTTCTTGCGAATCACCCTCATCAGACACGAAGGAGTTCAGGGAAAAGACCTAGCTACAGATGGATTGAAGAGTGATATGATGAAGCATTTAGGAATACTTAGCATATTTAGTCTAATTCGATTATCTTTTGTCTTGCATTGTTTTGTTTTGTTTTTGCTTGCTAGTGATATTTTTCTTACATGTAATGGAATGATTAATGAAATAAATATTTTCTATATGAGTATCATAATTATTTGCATGTGATAAAATCTTGTGTGGGTATGAACGATGCAAATAAAGATAAGCTACTTACGCGATAATTTCAATGTTATTCATGGGTTGTTTGACTCAGGAGCTACACATAGTTTCACTACATCAACTTTTAAAAAATGGTCGCTCGTTGCACCTTCGCGATTGAGTATTTCTTACTTGATAGAAACACCTATTGGCGAGTCCACCATTGTAGACACTATATATAATAATTGTATAATGAAAATAGAAAACTGTGAGTTGCCTGTGAACTTATTGCAACTGATTTCAATGATATAAACATAGTTCTTGGCATTGATTGGTTGTCGAACCATCATGCTACCATTGATTGTCAAAAAAAGTGTGGCAGTTTCCAAACCCCCAAGACTTAAACATATCAGGGTGTTAGGAAACTACCGAAACTAACGATCATAACTCGCCTAAAGTTCAACAAATACATCCAAGAAGGAAAAAGTTAGGAAGTAAAAGACACATCAGTTTATGCAAAAATAAAAAAGAAGATTGTTATATCATCTAGCATGTTTTATGAATTTCAGGTGCAGATTACGAGAAATGCACATTGGCAAGGACCATATCTATGAGATACCAAGTAAGCTACCTGTCGGGGGAAAATAAAAAATTATCTTGCTCCCCTTCACATGAAAGTTTGCTTGAGATAAGTCATGCTTCTGCCAAGCCTGTATTGTGCATTATCAGTTAGGTGACCATGCCATATACATAAAAATAAAAACTTTCAAATTTCAACAAGCCCAGTGGAACTTCCTTGAGGCCTAAAAGCAAATCTTATTGATCACCTTGAATTGATGTAAAGTCAGGGTCCTGAGGAGCAATATCATCAAACGCAAGGTCTGTAACATTTTCAATATATATAGCTGGATACACCTTTGATATTGAATTCCTGAATATGGAAAGCAATTACTATGCAACTGAACAAAAAAGCATCAATAAGAAACGTTATTAATGTGATTTCTTGATGCTTTTGATGCCCCATTTTAAATTATTTTATACCAAAAAAGGCTTCATAAACTAAACCAAATGTTCTTAAACAAAAACACAATTTATTTCTTCAAATTGTAATAAACAAGTTTTTTCAATTTTAGCATCTTCATAGCTAAATAAGAGAAAATTTGTACATCTCAATGAATGGACAAAAAGAAAACATCTGCACCCTTCACATAATCGTATCAAACACCACAAAAGGCCACCAACCACTCAAATTTGGGCATTCCATCATTCTATCAGCTTCATCACATGCTATAAATTAAGAACCCCAACAAAAGATAAGGGTCAACACCATCTTCATTTTCCTACAGTAATTAAAATACAAAAAAAAACAAGAAATCAATGCTGCTTAATTGACCACAAAATCAACAGAGAAAAGCAATAGAAACAAATGGTCCAGCAAAATCAAAATGGGTGACACATTACACCCATAATATTTAACAAAAAAAAAACTAGGGGAACTTCCGCAACATACCTTCATTCTTAAGTCCCTTTCAGAAAGGACAGCATAACCATGTATCTTGGCTTGTCCTCGTACTCCTCCTCACCTCCTTTCTTGTTTCCGATGCGGACATATAACTGAAATACATGTCTCATGTCTTTTTTCCTTTTAAAATCCAATATTTGAGCATCTCTTTAGGGGTGTTTGCCTATCACAGAAAAAGCATCTCTTTCCGCGATAAAGGAAGCTTTTTTCTGTGGACTCACATGAGTACAGTTTGGCGTACTCACACAGAAGAAACACTCTCCGTGCGACCGTGACATACAAACGCTCAGCCTGAACACCTAACAACTCCCTTCAAAAGGGCTGAACCCCTGTTAGGTGTTCCGGCCGAACACTGGATCATGCCTCATTTTTTAGCTGCAAAGAAGAACTTAGTGAAATAGAATTCCAATTCCACTGAATTTCCTGAATTCGAAAACACCATAAAAAAGGGCGCACACGAATCTCATTGCTCTGAATCTATTTGAATCACCAAACGTTCTTTTTCCTGCTCCCATCTATGGATTAGTGCCAAGCCCTGTCGAATGATGGCCCAGCAATGCTAGACAGGAGTCTGTTTTCCCATGTGAGGAGGTCTGAACCCATTTTAATAGGAAACATGCCCTTCTGCATTTATTACACTTTATAGGGAGCTTTGATTCTTCATTATAAAATTGTAATTTTTATTAATGTTGGAAATACACTTTTCACGGTAGAAAATTTGTTTTTCTTTTTGAACTATTTTTTAATATAAAACCAAAATGTGATATTAAAAGAAAACAGATATTAAAACATGACCATCCATGCGAATATTCAATCCCATTGAAACCCACGATCACAAAAAAGTTTCTTCATTTAAAAGATCACCAAAGTGAGAACATGAGTTTGGTCCTTAGAAGAATAATGGTAAAAATGAGCATATACAAATATCATGGGTGCCACTGACCTGATCCGCTCTTATTAATTAGGAACTTAGCTTGTAGGATGCAGCCACTTACATTGCATGGGGTTAAATTCCCCTTCTTTTATTTCATAGGCAAGTAGGAGGACAACCCGGGTTGGGATCAGGTGATAACGAAAATCACCACCACACATCTTGCACAGAGGCATGTCAGTAGCACTAAAATGTCATGGTGGAACGAAAACGCCTTTGAGGTGGTGGTATGAAAATGCCCATGAGAGGAGCCTAAAAGACTCTCCATGGTGGTGCTCCCTCCCTACCATCATAACGAGGGTGGATATTGAAAATATCACCAGTGGTGGTGATTTTCAATATCACCTAATGGGATTTGAACTTGGGACCCCTGAATTGTAATAGTGCGACTTCACCATCCAGCTATCTAATTTTACCCCAAATTCCCCATTCTTACCTGTCAATCAAACTCTAAGTTATCCTCAATGGGATTACAACATGTGATTCTTTGGTTAAAATATATAGTGCAACCCTAACCATTCTAGTTATCTTTTCATTGCAAACATTGGAAAATCAATGAGGCTACTAGAGAGTATGGTACCCTCGAGGGTACCAAAGATATATAATTAAGCCCTTAATGTATCTTGTATTACTGCGGTGTCTGGTTAAAATTTGATGACCCAATACACTACAAGAAAAATGTTAATTAGCGATGGAAATTTGCGACGGATTTTTTCCATCGCAAATTAGCGACAGATTAGCTAGAGAAAACTTTCTTAATGAATCCGTCGCTAAGTAGCGACGGATTAGCGATGAAAGTTGTTTCATCGCTAATCTGTCGCTAATTAACGACGAATTAACGACAAAAATTATTTCATCGCTAATTCTCAATACAAGAAAAACATTTTAGCGAGGGAATTTTTCCGTCACTAATCTGTCGCTAATTAGCGACGGATTAGCGACGGAAAAAATCCGTCGCTAATTTTCGATTTAAACCGAGAGCGAAATTTTCCCTCTCTCCCCGTTTGAAATTTAAATTGATCGCGCTCGATTTAAACCGAGCGACGTCGGAGAGCTTATTGGAGAGCATGTACAGGAGAGTGGAGGACGGCGACGCCGGAGGACAGTCGACGATCGCTGGAGGACGTCGGCGCCGGTTCACGGAGGACGACAATGCTGATTCACGGAGGACGGCGACGCTGGAGGACAGCAACGCCGGAGGACAGCGATGCCGGAGGACAGTCGGCAATCGCTGGATGATGTCGGCGCCGGTTCACAGAGGACAACAATGTCGGTTCACGAAGGACGGTGACGGCGGAGGACGGTCGGCGATCGCTGGAGGACGTCGGCGCCGGTTCACGGAGGACGATGACGTCGGTCCACGTAAGATAACGGCGACGCCGGTTCACGGAAGATGACGGTGCCAGTTCATGGAGGACGGCGACGCCGGAGAGCACCGGTTCATGGAGGACGGCGACGCCGGTTCGCGATGAGGCAGAGCGATCGTTCTGTGCATGCAATGCCTGTCGGGTGCGGTATAAGTCCGGCTTAGTGCTGCCGGAATACCGCCCGACAAGGATCAATTTTTTTTTTTTTTTTAAATTTAGCGACAGATTAGCGACGGATAATGTCTGTCGCTAATCTGTCGCAAATTAGCGACGGAATTAACGACAGATAATTTTTTCCGCTAATTAGCGAGCAAAAATTCGCGATGGCCTTTATACATCGCTAAGCCGTCGCTAAACAGTTTAGCGACGGATTAGCGATGGATAGAGGCCGTCGCTAATCCACGGTTTTCTTGTAGTGATAACTTGACCTGGTTTCGTTTGATTATAAGTTAAACTAAGAGAAGATCAAGTGTAATTTACAAGCACGCAGCTGTTTGGATAAAATATCCAGATAAGTACTGCACTTGGTTGCATAGAGAGTATGTACTCCATACACAAGAAAGATTACTCACTAATCCAACTCTTAACTACAATAAAAGCCTTAAGGGCTGTTTAGATGACACCCAAAACCAGGTTGAATAATAACATGCTACTGTAACCTCTTTTACATGAAGTCTTCTTCCAATATTTAAGTGCAAGTATCAGCAATCTCTACCAGGTGAGTTCTGAGTTCACTGGGCTTGGACAGCATAACCATGTGGTCTGCCCCTTCAATCTCGCGCACCACACTGGGTGGATACGCATCGATCATCCAGCGGCGAAGATCTATGCTGATGGATTTGTCCAACACACATACAATGAAGGCACGCTGGACGCTTCCATACTTCTCATCTGTAATTGCTGACTCGTAGAGTGCATTGTCAAACAAGGGACCTGGCCTTATGAGAATGTTTGGGGGTGTAAGGTCCTGTAGCCCAATCACCATGAGCACAATTAAAGTGAATGAAAATCTGGATTCTATAGGCTAATGATCGTTCTTTTGCATTTCTAAATTTAAGATTAGTAATTAGTTGTCATCTTTAAATGCCAACTGGAAAATTAAATCTAACTCGAAACTAACACATACATACATATATGTATGTATGTATAGAGTGAGGGGTAGGTGCTTAATGAAATATGCTTAATGATAAGCGCTTAATGGGTTTTTAGGCTTTTTTTGTTTTATTTTTAAATTCTGACCATACAGATGTGATCTATGTACTTGATTTTATAGGGATCAGCTCTTGAAGTGTTGGAGTCCAACACATGGGTGGGCTTTTATAAGGTTCGAAAAATCAACGGTCCAAAATCTTTGTAAATTTTTTAGGCTCCAAATATCATTTTTTCTATCAAAAACTCATGACCCAGGTGTGGATTCCTTGCAAATAGACTATGCCCCAAATATCATTGTTTCTATTTTGGGAGAGGGTGGGCTTGGTCGCTTTATGTTGGTTTCAGACCTTCGGTAATGCAGATATTGTGCCGCCAATCGAGAAACTTTTAGGAGGCAGGCAGACCAAACCATGTTCAAAATTAATATAAATATAAATATAAATATATATGTGGTCAGTAGAATATAGGAACTATTGTATTTTCATAGATTTTTTGTTCTTTTCATTTAAATCTAACCATACATATGTGATTTACATGTTCCATATTATAAGTATTGCATAGATGAGATTTTTTTAATGATTTAAAATCAACAGCTCACAATCTTTATAAACATTCAATCATCCAAAATTTTTATTTTTTTCATCTAAAATGCACTATCCAGCATTTGATTCCTGGAAAATTCACCATGCGGAATACATCCGTATGGTTGGATTTACAAAAAAAAATACTGAAAATGTTCATTTCACACGGTTTTATATATATATATATATATATATATATATATATATATATATATATATATATATATATATATATATATAGAGAGAGAGAGAGAGAGAGAGAGAGAGGGGGGGGGGGGGGTGGCAACAGACTGAGAGGGGGGCAGCGGACAAGGTCTCCACCGGTGCCCCGTCTAAAAATTTTGCCTTTCATCCCCACACGGGTTTTGATTTTAACTTCCATTTCCGCCTCCATTCCCATTTCTTGTCCTCCACCCCGCTCCAAAGGGTGGGGCCCCATTTCTCATCGGTCCACTGTCATCCCTAAAGAGTATTTTAGCATTTTACTAAGAAGAATTGGGATTGGGAATGGGGTGGGACAGGGCAAAGCGGAGTGGGAGAAAGCATAAGTCCATCCCTGCACGGGTTTTGATCCCCGCTTCCATCCCCATTTCATGTCTTCAATCCCCGGTCCAAACGGGGCGTGGTGGGTCGGGGCCCCAATGTCATCTCTATTGAGAGAGAGAGTATTGCTATGGTGCTCTTGGGGCACATACTCCCACCTAAAAGAAACCATATATGCAAGTTATATTTTTCTCAATCAATCATCATACATGCACTCAACATAATTTATTTGATAAGAATTGTCATGGGCCTATTTTCTTCAATAGGCTATCGCAGCAGTCCTTCCTCACTACTACAAGCCTATTTATCGCTCGCTTGACAGTCGCGAAAACTTGTAATTAGAGAGCAAGAAAGAATAGAGAGAAAAGATTGCAATCACAACGAGGGTGAACAAAAGAAAGCTCAACACATTTGATTCATTCACAATTTAGCTCGTAGGCCTCTTACAATTCAAGTATATGAGATGCTCCTTTGGGGTATTGATTAACCTGAACCGGACAGCTTACATCAGACTCAACAAAAGCAAAATAGACTCTAGATTTAACTTTACAATGTAAGTTACAAGAGAAAATGCTCTCCCCTTCAAATCATGTATCGTCCTCGATGCCATCTGTTTCATGATAAGCCCTGACTTTAGCTGGGTAGCGGTTGTTCATCTGAAAAGTTGGCTCCCACATAAGTACTGTTGTTTCCTTCCACTACACTAGGTATTTCTTCGCTTCGCCCAAGTAATTAACCTTGTGGTGAAGGATCTGATTGAGGTGCTTTTCAGCCTATTGTGTTGTTGGGGTCCTCTGCATGATGGGAGCGCATTGTGGCATGCTACGTTCTGGATCTCTATCATCTGTATGAAACTGTTTGAGGTCGCACACATGGAACATCGGGTGCACCTTAAAATCTAGGGGTAACTCCAACTTGCATGCTAGTTTGCCCACGTTCTTTGTGATGATGAATGATCCTTCAAACTTTCTGATCAGTTCGCGGTACCGCCCACGGAAGATGCCTATGCGACCAGGATAAAACTTTACTAACACTTAGTCCCCAACTTAAAACCTAACATGCCGACGATGCTTGTCTATCCACTTCCTCATTCTCTTTGCTGCCTTGTGTAGCAACACCTTCGCCAACTCATTCTGCTCGTGCCAGTCTCGAACAAACTGATAAGCGAAGGATGATTTTCCCTTTTTTTGCGCGGCAAGAGTGTGTGAGGTCAGCGGCTGCTGCCCCGTGGTTATTTCAAACGGGTTGTGGTCTGAAGACTCTCTCTTCTACAGATTATAACAAAATTATGTCACGTCAAAGAGCTTTACCAAATTTTTCAGATTGGCACTAACAAAGTACCTAAGGTACTACTCAAGTATCTCGTTGATGTGCTTTGTTTGCCTATCGGTCTGCAGATAGAAGTTTGTTGAAAGCAGCAAATCAGAGCCAAGTAGTCAAAATACTTCATGTCAAAACTTGCCCATAAAGCGAGCATTGTGATCACTCACAATGCACTTTGGTATGCCCCAGTGTTTCACCACATGCTTTACAAACAACTTTGCAGGGCACTATTTTAAAGCAGAGATGAAGGTGACATACTTTGAGAAACGATCAACCACCACTAGGATAGAGATGGTGCCATCTACCTTCAGCAGACTAACAATGAAGTGCATGGAGATCCTTTTCCAAGGGCATTCTGGAATCGGTAAAGGCTCAAGGAGATTGACTATCTTTTGGTTGGTCTCCTTGTCTTGCTAGCAGACGAGGTACGTTCGCACATACCCCACCACATTGTCTCTTATCTGCGGCCAATAGTAGCCGCGCTCAAGGAGTGCTAAGGTCCGTTCCTGACCAGGATGATCAACCCATAATGTATCATGGTACTCCTTTAGTAATTCTCAATGAAGGCTTTCCCACCGCGGCACGAAGATGCATCCCTATTTTATCACAAGGAGGTCTTCCTGTAGTCAAAATCGTCAAGTCTTCCCTGCCAACGCCAGAGAAACAAGGTGTTGCACCGTCGGATCCTGCTACGTACCTTCATGGATGCGACTTAGAAAATCATCCTTCAAATGTACTTTGGAAGAATCCACACGCGCAACAGCCAGTTTAGCTCTGCGACTCAAGGCGTCTGCGACTACATTGGTCTTCCCAACTTTGTACTATAAGGTAAAGTTGAACTCAGCCAAAAACTTCTGCTACTGAGCTTGCTTCGGCGTCAGCTTCTTCTGTTTCTAAAAATAGCTCATAGCAACATTGTTCATCTTAACGATGAACTGGGCACCTAGAAGGTAGTGTCGCTAGGTCCTGAGGCAATACACGATGGTTGTCATCTCACGTTCATGCACTGTGTAACGCATATCTGTATCCTTTAACTTATGACACTCATATGTGATCGAATATATGTCCTGCATAATAACTCTGTCGATGGCAAAGTCTGAGGTGTATGTGTAGACTTCAAAGGGTCTCGAGTGATCAGGCAGTCGCAACACTAACTCCCTCACTAAGGTTTTCTTCAAGCCATCAAAAGTATCTTGGCATGCTTTTGTCTAGAGCCATACCTGATTCTTCTTTAACAAGTTAGTGAGGGACGCAACAATGAGGGAGTAACCTCCAATGAATCACCGATAGTAATTCGTCAAACCAAAGAATGACTACAACTCTGGCACTTTGCTTGGCAAAACTCATTCTTGGATGGGTCTTATCTTTTGCCCATCCATGCACAACACACCACGCCCCACAACGTGGTCAAGGAAGTTGATCTCCTCCTGACCGAAGAGACACTTCTCTGGTTTAACACAAAAATCATTCACCTTTAGCACCCAAAACATTGTTCGTAAGTGCCCGACATGTTTCTCCATGTTGTTATTATAGATCACGATAGCATCCAAGTAGACTACCACGAACTTATCTAAGGGTAGAAAATTTGATTCATTAGGGTCATGAACGTGACTGAAGTATTCGTCAACCCTAATGGCATTACTAAGAATTCGTAAGCACTATAGTGGGCGATGCAAGTGGTCTTTGGCTCATCGTCATCTGCAATCCTCACCTACCAGTAACCCGATCTCAAGTCTAACTTTGAAAAGACTCGGGCACTGCCCAACTGATCGAACAAGTCTGCTATTAGTGACAATGAGTAGTTGTTCTTTATCGTGACCATGTTTAGTGCATGGTAGTCCACACATAACTGCTTGAAGCCATCATATTTCTTTTGAAATAGGATTGGGGTGCCAAATAGGGATTTTGATGGATGAATAATGTTTGCATTCAACATCTCGTCTAGTTGCTTGTGTAGCTCTTTCAGCTCAGCTGGCCCCATGCAGTATTAAACCATTATGGGAGACTTCGCTCCTAGGGTCAACTCAATCTTATGATCGACCTCGTGTCTTGGTGGTAGATGCTTCAGCAATTCCAAAGGAATCACCCCCCAAAACTCCGCCAGCAGTGGGGCTAGGGTCAGCAGCAGTGTTGCTTGCACCTTCCCTTCTTTTGCGCGTATGGCAACTAAGAATGTATGATCGCCAAGATTGACACCATTCTTCAATTGTGTTGCCAATAACATTGAAGTCTTGCCTTTTTTAGTAAGACAATGAACTATCTGTGATAAGTTTGGCCCCATAATCATCAATGAGTTAAACTTTGGCAGCAACATCATATTCTGGCTGCGCAGAAACTCTATACCTAAAATTATCTTAAAATCGTCTAGGCACAACACTGAGAAGTTGGTTTTACCGGTCCAACTCCCAATTTGGATAGCCACATTCCTTGCTTCACCAAGGATAGACTTGGCCACAGAGTTCACAGTTTTGATGGTCTTTTGCTTTGGCCCAGGTTTCAAGCCCAACTGCTCTGCCTCTTCTCGCGAGACGAGGTTGTGTGTGGCCCCAGAGTCTACCATTGCTAAAATAGACTTTACATTTGTAATGATTTCTAGGTACATGAGTTTCTTACTGACCTCATATTTTCAGCTGCGTAACTTCTAGCAGCGTTAAACGATTGTATGACCCCCATCCTTGGTTACATGGTCTCAATATCACTGCATTCTACCTGCACCACATTGGCTTGCCTATCATCCTTTACAAGGCATTTCAGACACTGCCTCGCGATATGCCTACCGCCAAAGAACTAACAAGTAACAATTGCTCCATTGTTGTTGTTGTTATACTTCTTGAAGTTCTGTTTCTTATAAAATTAGTGGGATGTTGATGCCTCACCTTTGTTATTGCATCGCTTATCCTTCTTGCCTCCGTAGTGAGGCTTCTTCCTGACCTTGGTTGATGGGGTAAAGGGCTTGAGCTAAGTGTTAGCTAAGCGCTCGACCGTCACGTATGTATCTTTCAAAATACTGGGGTTGCTTCTTTCCACTTCGGACTATGCCCATGGTTGAAGTCCCACAATGAACTAGTTGAGCTTGTCCTCATCTGGTATGTTAGAAACCTCAAGCATAAGCTTCTAGAATGTTTTGATATAGTCTTGTAACGAACCAGTATATTTAATATCTGACACCATCCTGCAAGCATGTCTTTGCGCATTCATTGGCATGAAGTAGTTGCACATTTTTATTTTGAAGTCGTCAAAGGTGTCTATCACGCATTGACCCTCTCCATGTCATTGCGCTTTTGCCTCCACCAAGCGATAGCATCTCCATCCAGTAGAGTTGCTGCAACCTTAATCCTAAGATCTTCAATTGTCATGTTCTGAATATTGAAGTAGTCTTCTACTTGGAACAAAAAGTTCTCAATAGCCTTGTTGTTGTAAGAATCATTGAACTTTGTCGGTCTTGGCACATCAATCCTTGATGACCTCTCACCATTTCCCTCATTTAGGGTTAATGTCCGCTGCAATGCGCAGTTCTTCAACTAAAGCTTTTCTACTTTAGTCTGCAAGTCGGTCACTGTTGTTCTCAATGAAGTGACCTGTTCCACCAATAAGATCATTTGTTCTTGTAGGCTCGTCAACACATCATTCAGTCCACTGAATGATTCAACTGTGTGTGAAATCATTTCTTCGTGCAAAGTCACATCTTCCACCAGCTTGTTGACAATTGCAATCATCTGCTCTTGATCCCGAGGTGAACTCATCTCCTCAGCTTCGGCAACTGCATTGCCTTTGGTGTTACGCAAGTTTTGATAGGGCGTCATAATGTCTTGCTCACAAATCGTAGCCTGTAGGAGCGTCTGTCGACACTGACTCTGAAGTTCCTTCACCAGCACGAGAACGAGCTCTGGTACCACTTGTCACGACCATATTTTCTTCAATAGGCCAGTGCGACGCGACGATCGTTCCTCACCATCGCAAATCTACTTATCGCTCGCTTGCCAGTAGCGAAAGCTTGTTTTCAGAGTGCAAGAGAGCAAAAAAGAATAGGGAGTGAAGAATGGCAATCACAAGAAGCAATCACAATGAGGGTGAATAAAAGAAAGCTCAACGCATTTGATTCATTCATAATTTAGCCCGTAGGCCTCTTACAGTTTATGTATATGGGCTGCCCCTTCAGGGTATTGATTAACCTGAACCGAACAGTTTACATTAGACTTAAAGAAAGCAAAACAGACTTTAGACGCAACTTTACAATGTAAGTCATAAGAGAACAAGAATCATGCTTTGAATAATGTTTTTTGGGCACAAAAATAATGTTTTTTGGCACAAAAATAAATTTTTTGTCTTAAAATTTTGGTACATTATTGGTCATCGATTTTTAAAGATCTTGAAAAACCAACATATAGGTCACATTCACATGATTCAAAGCATGTTTTCTATCGGCATGTAGATTATATCTATATGGTATGATCCAGAAAAAGCCTCAAGAATTTTAAAAAATTAAAGTCTTCTTTAGGTGGGAGTTGGTGCTCCAAGAGCACCATAGCATCACTAACATGTATGGAGAGAGATGGGTGTGCTCCGCTGATGGCACCACTAGTGTAAAACATTGTTTTTCGGTGACTTATGCATATGTATTTGGTCCATTTACTAAGAAATGGCCCTTGGTTAACAAAAAAAAATGATTTTATAACCTTTCAAATTTAAAAAAAAATGGGTCGTTGATTTCACAGAAAACTAGCTTTTGTGTTAGAATTGTACGAGTCAAAAGCCAATTCCTACTAATTCTATATGGTCATAATAAATAAAAAGAAAAGAATTGGTGAAAATTTGAGTGCACTGTCTGCTCTGCTCACTACTGTTTAGAAACTTGCCAGGTAAACTTAGTGACACAATCAACGCTGTCAAAAAAGTAAATCACCAGGTTTCCAAAAGACTCGGCAAAGTTAGTGGAGCTTTGACATGACTGAATTTGGTGATTCAACATATATATATATATATATATATATATATATATATATATATATATATATATATATATATATATATATATATATATATATATTAGATGCATTTAAATGTTACCATGTCCGAGAGTCGTTGACTTGTCGAATCATGAGTTGGGCATTGTCGGTTGAATCCCCAGCCATGTGTTTTAAAATATTATTGGTGCTCACAAATAAATCTATGCACACCTCTCTCTCTCTCTCTCTCTCTGAGAGAGAGAGAGAGATTGGTAGCTGCTCACATGGTAGGTGCTAAATGAATTTTTCTGCCCTTTCAGTGTTTTTTTGCAGTTCCAACCCCATAAATGTGTTGGGCATAGTCGATTTATGAGGAATCCACAACTGAATCATGTGTTTTCAATGAAAAAAATGATATTTGGACACTCATTTACAAAGATTTTGACCATTGATTTTTCAAACCTTATAAAACCAACACTTCAAAAGCTAGTCCCTATAAATCACATCTGTACGGTCAGAATTTATAAATAAAATAAAAAAACTGAAAAACCCATTTAGCAGGCTCATTTAGCACCTAACGTGTGAGCGGCTACCTATATATATATATATAGGCATGTGTTTTGAGTAGCTTCTATATCTTAAACCATCCTAGACATTTTTATAAAACATGGTTGCTGGTGTGTTCATCATTACTTATGCACTAAAAACCATATTTTGGATTGAATTTATTCCATGAGAAACCTCAATTTCTATTTCATCTTGCTATATGAGCTGTCAATTTTAATCTCTAAATATGCATCTAAACATGGCAGATATTTAATCTAGTACATGCTTTCTGATAAATAAAACCCTAAACTTTGTCCCTTTGAAACCTTTTAGAACAGTCTGGAGAGAAGATTGTTTAGTATATATATATATATATATATAGAGAGAGAGAGAGAGATCAACCTACCCTTAAAAAGTAGGACTTTGCAAATTTGCAAATGTTTTTTATTTGATTTAAATTGCTAGATTTAAATTTGTTTTTCGTAGTTTCCTCGATGGAAACCAAGTATTTTATTCAGTATGTTTTATGCTCATATTTGTTTCTAAAGACGGTAGCAGGAAAGCATGATATTCAAGTTTCTTCGTGAAATTAATTCATGTTTCTTGTTAAATAGGCAATAACAAACACGTCTACCAATTCAAATCAAGAAAAGAAACTGCCTACAACTACGAATTTCATGGCTGCATCTCTCTCTCTCTCTCTCTCTCTCTCTCTCTCTCTCTCTCTATATATATATATATATATATATATATATATATATATATATATATATATATATAAAATCAGGATCCAAGAGCTTGTTTTTTCTCTTTCTATTAAGTGAACCATGCTGAATTCAACCATGAGTAATAAAAAATTTCTTGCAACAATGAGATCCCGAGGTAGGCATAATGGCAATAGGTTATGACATTAGGAATGACTGGATCGCGGTATCTCGTTATCTGTACAGTTTCTTGAGTCTTTGTTGGGAGGAACTAGGGTTGCAAATGGGTTGGATCCAGGAAGATGAATTTTTAAAATTTGGCTGTCCTGGATCCAAACCTACCCAACTCCTCAATGTATTTTGGTATCCAAAACCCAACCCGTTTGCCTCCCTAGGAGGAAACGTAGGGTTTCGTCGTCCTCTTGATGCTTCACACTAAATTTAAAATTTGAATTCAATATGGCCACAAAAAATAAGGGTGCAATTAACACATGAAAAAGCCAAACGGCTATTTTCTTAACCCGACAAAAGCTGAACCCAGCCCAAATCAAATGGCTCATTATTTGTGCAAGTATTATTACCACCTGATGGGTCGGACCATCCAATACCCAAACCGTTGTTGTATCCAACAGCCATGAAGCCATAAAACTAATTTTGTTGGGCCCAGATCTAGGTGAGACCTGATCCAGTCATAGCTCCCATTCTGCAGCTGCTCGGCCTGGTCTGCTTTCCCTTCCAGCTTGTGCTCTGTTTGGCTAAGCGCAACTGTTCCTTGCTTTTTCTTAATATGACGAGCAACCCTCTCTGAGAGATGGATCACTTAATGGGTCCGCTCCTCTACATGGTTAAACCTGAGGAGAGTCACCGACGCCCATGCTCCTACGGAGCCTACCAGTTAATCGGACCTGCACACCCAGCGAGAGTCGAACCTGAAACGCAGAGGTCATCAAGAGCAAATCAGGATCTGTCAAATCACTTTAACCGTCCATTGGTTCATCCCACAAGGACCTCATGACCCTGAGGATGCCAAATCGCTTGATTTGGCAGATTATTTGATCTGCTCTCAAGATCATCACCTTCTCCTCAACCCTGCCGGGCGGCTCTTGCTAGTTAATATGTCTGTATGACCTTAATAAAAATCCATTACTCCCATGAATAAAAGAGCCTTACCAGTTACACAACTATACCATTGGGTTTTGAACCTGCAACGTCCCAACACAAGGCAAAGTGCACTGGCTGCTCCTACCAGACAAGCAGAGCCCCCATTTGGTACTTTTGAATACTATCTGCATGGATAGTAACTAAGGCTGGTAAACAATGAATCCAACAGGGCATGTTCAGGCTTGACTTGTTTACCATTGGATTGAGCTTGTGGTTCGGCTCGTGTTCATGTTTAGCTTGACTCATCCCTAAATGAGGCAAACCGAACATGAGCTGGCTCGTGTAAAAACATTACATGTTATTTATACATAGTATATACAACAACAACAACAACAACTACGCCTTCATCCCAAAACAATTGGGGTCAGCGATATGAACCAAAAAAGAAATTCATTTTGGGTCTTCCACATGAATCCTTTTCCTCCAATCATTTCTATCCAACGCCATGTCCTTGGTGAGGTTCAAAGCATTCATATCCTTTCCTATCATCTCCATCCAAGTCTTCCTAGGCCTACCCCGACCTCTTTTAACTAATATATTTTCCCATTTCTCCAACCTTCTAACTGGAGCATCATTAGGCCTTCGCCGAATATGTCCAAACCACCGTAAACGATTCTCTCGCATCTTATTTTCAATGGGTGCAACACCTACCTTCTTACGTATCTCTTCGTTCTGAATCTTATCTTTTATTGTATTTCCACACATCCATCTAAGCATCCGCATCTCAGCTACACTCATTTTTTGAATATGATGTCTCTTGGCAGCCCAACATTCCGTACCATATAGTAAAGCGGGTCTAATAGTCGTCCTATAAAACTTTCCCTTCAACCGCAATGGCATTCTACGATCGCACAGCACTCGAGTAGCACTATTCCATTTCATCCACCCAACCTTTATCCTATGATTTACATCTCCATCAATTTCTCCATACTTTTGAATGATGGATCCCAAATATTTGAAATAATCATTCACCGGTATATCTTGCTCACCAAGCTTCACTACACTCCCATCACTACTTCGTTGCTTACTAAACCGACATTCCATATATTCAGTCTTACTCTTACTCAACTTAAAACCTCTAGCTTCCAATGTCTGTCTCCATAATTCTAACTTAGCATTAACCCCAGCTCTAGACTCATCAATCAAAACAATATCATCAGCAAACAACATACACCACGGTACATTTTCTTGAATTGATCTCGTAAGCTCATCCATCACTATCGCAAATAGGAAAGGGCTTAAAGCAGATCCTTGATGTAACCCAACCGTTATCGGAAAATTGGTTGTCACCCCTCCACAAGTGCGGACATTGGTTACTACTCCTTCATACATATCTTTAATTATACTAATGTACTTGAGAGAAACACCTTTCTTCATCATTGTCCACCAGAGAACGTCCCTAGGTACTCTATCGTATGCCTTCTCTAAATCAATAAAAACCATATGCAAATCTTTGTTCCTCTCTCTATATCTTTCAATAAGTTGTCTAAGAAGATGTATAGCTTCCATAGTTGATCTTTCAGGCATAAAACCAAATTGATTCTCCGATATCATGACAACCTTCCTCAACCTAGACTCAATCACCCTCTCCCAAAGTTTCATAGTATGACTCATGAGTTTTATACCACGATAGTTTGTGCAATCTTGTATATCACCCTTATTCTTATATAAAGGCACCAAAGTACTCTTCCTCCACTCATTAGGCATCTTATTTGTTCGCCAAATCAAGTTAAAAAGATTTGTCAACCACTCTAAACCTTTCTCTCCCAAGCATTTCCAAGCCTCGATAGGTATACCATCTGGGCCAACTGCCCTTCTTGATTTCATTTTCTTCAAAGCCTCTGCAATTTCTTTCTTTTGAATCTTGCGCATGAAGTCACGATTTATCTCATGAAAAGGAATGGAGAAGTCTCCAAGATCTTGAGCATGACTATCATTAAATAGCTTATCAAAATAATCTTTCCATCTCTCCTTAATCTCCTCATCTTTGACTAAAACCCTTTGCGTTTCATCTTTGATACATCTAACCATACCCAAATCCTTCGATTTCCTATCTCTCATCTTTGCAAGCCTATAAATATCCTTCTCGCCTTCTTTGGTATCCAACTTGTCATAAACCTCCTTATATACCTTAGCCCTCGCGTTTCGAACAACTTTTTTAGCTTCCTTCTTTGCTATCATATACTTCTCCAAATTCTCACTATCACGACTCTTACTTAGATTTCTATAACACTCTCTTTTAACCTTATTTATACATAGTATATACATTTTTATATATTATACTTGAAAATATATATAACTTTTTATAAATTACAATTAATAATTCATATTTTATGTATATATTTTTCATTCATTCTTTTTTTTATATATATATTTTATGCATTCTTTTATATATATATATATATATATATATATATATATATATATATATATATATATATATATATATATATATATATACTAGCACTATCCAGCCGAGCCGAGCTGAACACCTTGTGTTCAGGCTCTCGTGACAAGCTGAACCGAGCTGAGTCACAAGCTGCTCGTGACTTAGCTCACCAACTATACGAACCCATCACGAATGAGTTCATGATGAGTAGAACCGAGCTGAATCGAACCGAGTCACAAGCTGCTCATGGCTCAGCTCACCAATCACGAATGAGTTCGTGACGAGCCAGTCGAGTCACGAGCTGCTCCGTTTGTATAACAGCCCTAATAGTAACCTGATAAATTTGAATTCAAATCATTTTTCAATTTAATAAAGTAGTTCTTTTCATTAAAAATTTGAAGAGTGGAAAGGACTTCATTCCTTCCATGAGATTAATTTATTAAGGGTTTCGCACCTTTAAAAAATAAAAAGTCAAACAGCCCAAGAATCCATGTGATGAACAGCTTCCAAACGCCATGGCTATATGGTTTTAGTCTCAGTCGTCCATTCCATATGATCCAGATTCTCCTCATTCAGAGCACGAATTTCTCTAAAAAAATTTTTGTGACTGTGAGGGCCACTACTGATCTGAACCACTCTAATTGTGAACCTTGCTTATGGGATGCCAACCCACTTGCATGTGTCGAACTACCCTTCTTTTAATTGATAATCAAGTTGAGGGGTCAACCCTCATAGGATTTGAACTGGAAACCTCTCTCCGGAACATCTAGCTATCTAATTTGACCCAATTCAATCAAACTATAAATGACCCCCAATGGGATTAGAAGGAGATCCTTCAATTAAAATACTGCAACTATAGCCAGTTCAGTTCTCTTATTCAACTCCCCCATTATACCCCTAGTCACTATAAAATTATTGAACCATCCTAGTTTAGACCGTTGGACATTTGGATCGGGTCCAACCCATTGGGTGACCCATTTTGACATTAAAAGGAGTAGTGGGCGTAATGGTGGATGGAGGGCAGTTAATGCCATGAAGGGGGGTTACGTGAATATGAAGTGTCGACATTCACTGTACAACCTCCCCTTCCTCCACTATATATATAGTGTAGGCAAACTGCAATTGATGATGAAAAGCCATTGCATTGCCTTAGCCTAGCCTACGTAAATCTCCATTGGGTTCAGGGTCCTGCTCATCGACGTCTTTTTGGCTTGGACTCATCGTGGGCGTCGTCTGGCTGAGGAGAACATCGAGTTTCCTACACACAGATGCGAACCATGGCGAATTTAGGTATACTTTCTGCATTTGTTTTACAGAATTCACCAACATTAAACTGATGTGAGTCGTGTTGATTAAGAATTCTTTGGACCGTATTAAGATTCATTAGTATGATTGTGTGTGAATTTATGAAACATCGATTCTACCCAAAAGTAGGTCGTTGTGTTCCAAATTTACATAGGGTGTGATAGTAAATGTGTATTCCAGCCCATGAAGCATGTTCGTACCCAAATGTACAATGCTGAATTGCCTCTGGATACATGATCTGCTAGTTTCACCAACTGAAGTCAATTCCTTGAGAATTGAAGAGACGAAGCAACTATGAGTATTGTTGTTTCCACCAAAGTGGAACGATAATGACTCAACTAATGCTATCCATATAGCTTCATAACCCAATGTTGACGAATTCTGTAAAACAAATGTAGGAAGTATAACTGAATTTGCCATGGTTCGCAACTGCGTGTAGGGAACTCTGTGTTCTCCTCAGTCGGACGACGCCCACGATGAGTCCAGGCCAAAAAGTCATCGGTGAGCAGGACCCTGAACCCAATGGAGATTTACGTAGGCTAGGCTAAGGCAATGCAATGACTTCTCGTCCTCTATTGCAGTCTGCCTACACTATATATATAGTGGAGCAAGGGGAGGTTGTACAGTGAATGTGGACAGTCCACATTCACGTAACCCTCCTTCATGGCATTAACTGCCCTTCATCCATCATTACTCCTACTACTTTTAATGTCAAAATGGGTCACCCAATGGGTTGGACCCGATCCAAATGTAATCTGAGTCGTGTTGATTAAGGATTCTTTGAACCGTATTAAGATTCGTTATTATGATTATGTATGAATTTATGAAACATCGATTCTACCCAAAGGCAGGTCGTTGTGTTTCAAATTTACACAGGGTGTGATAATAGATGTGTATTCCAGCCCATGAAGCATGTTCGTACCCAAAGGTACAATGATGAATTGCCTCTAGATACATGATCTGGTAGTTTCACCAACTGAAGTCAATTCCTTGAGAATTGTAGAGACGGAACAACTATGAGTATTGTCATTTCCACCAAAGTGGAACGATAATGGCTCAACTATACTTGTCTCAAAAAAAGTAAAAATAAAGGGTCTCACTTTTACCTTTTCAACATGAGTCTCGTCTGAGTAATAATAGTGATGTCTTTCCATTTTTGTTCCTTGTTTTATCATGTTCTTTCCTTATCGACGGTTCTAGTAATATCCCTCTTTTAGACTGATCTAACTTTTTGGATTAGAAAGAAATTGTGTTATTCACTTTGGGCTATATGGATTTAGATCTGGCCCTTAGAATTGACTAACCTTCCGCTCTTACAGAGCAGAGTACAACCAATCAGAAGGTTACCTCTGAGAAGTGGGAGCGCTCGAACAGACTTAGCCTGTTGCTTTTACAATCTCGGGTGGCTAAAAATATTCGAGGCGTCATTCCTCACTGCAAGACAATGAAAGAATTTTTGGGAGCCATTAAGGCTCAATTTGTCACTTCTAATAAGGCAAGGGTCAGTACACTCATGTCCAAATTAGTGTCTATAAAATTTTCTGGTGACAGTCATATCTGATAGCACATTTTGGAAATGAGGAATATTGTGACTCAACTAAATGACATGAAGTTTGCCATCTCTGACTTCTTCTTGGTTCATCTGATCTTAACCTCGTTACCTACTGAGTATGGACCTTTCAAAATCTTCTATAACACATAATGATGAGTGGTCTTTTAATGATTTCTTGACCAAGTGTGTTGAAGAAGATGAGAGATTGAAGGGTGAGAGGGTGCCAAGTGCACATATGGTCTCTCATAAGATTAAACATATATCGAGGCCAAAGAAAAACTCCTTTAAAAAGAAGAATCAGAAGGAAGCCACTGGAGAGAGTTCAAACTCTCAGGCGAAAACTAAATCCCAGCCAGGAGGCTCTTTTATATAAGGGTTTCTTCTGCAAGAAGAAGGAGCATAAGAAGGTAGATTGTTTGAAGTACAAGAAGTGGATAAAAAATAAAGGTAATAAGTCATTCATTTCTCATGAGTGTAATTTAATTCATGTTTCATTGCATAGTTGGTGAATTGATTATGATGCCACGGTACATATTACCAACTCTTTGCAGACATTTTTGAACAAGAGGAAACCAACAGAACATGAAAGAATAATCTTCTCAGGAAATAAGATGCGTTCGCATGTCAAGAACGTTGGGACCTGCAGAATTGTGTTGGAGTCATGATTTATATTAGATTTGGTCGATACATTCTATGTTTCATCCTATAGTCGAAACCTAATTTCAATTTTAAAACTTGATAAGTTTGGCTTTGTATTTAAATTTAAAAATTCCAAGCTTATTATTATGAAAAATTCAATGAATATAGGTTCTGCATATATGTGTGATGGTTTGTATTGATTAAGAACTAAATTCCAAATTTGGGAATCTCACTCCATTGAGAACACAATGATTGGCAATTAACGTGGCCTAAAGGATGATCAATCCTATCTGCTTTGACATTAGAGGTTAGGACATATCTCGAAAGAGAGAGTCCAAAGACTCGTGAAAGAGGGAATTCTCGGATCCCTTGATTTTATGAATATATAGTCATGTTTTGACTAAATAAAGGCCAAGCAGTCTAATACGTATAAGAAAGATGCTAAACACAACAATGGAAGGTTAAAGATAGTGCATACGGATGTGTGCGGCCCTTTTTCATCGTGTTATACGAGTGAAAGGTATTTTGTCATATTTATAGATGATTACTCACGATATATGTATCTTTACTTATTATCTGAAAAATCAGAGGTCTTTCGGGGTTTTAAGGACTTCAAGAAAGAAGTAGAGAAACAAATCGGTGAAGTTATTAAGGTTGTCAGGTCTGATAGAGGTGGTGAATATTATGGTCGTTTCACTAAGATGGGACAAAAGGAAGGTCCATTAACGCGATTTCTAAAAGAGGAAGGCATTGTACCTCAATATACCATGTCTAGTAGTGCTTACCAGAATGGTGTAGTTGAAAGAAGAAACAGTACGCTTAAAGAAATGGTTTGAGCGATGTTGAATTACTCAAACCTTCATTTAACCTTGTGGGGTGAAGCTCTTAGGACAACAGTGCATATTTTGAATAAGGTTCCTACGAAGGTTGTTCAAAAGACTCCTTACGAGTTATGGATAGGTAGAAAACCTTCTTTGTCATATATGCGCATATGGGGATGTCCAACAGAAACTAAATTGTATAACCCACATATAAAAGCTTTTGATCTTAGGACAACTAGTGGTTTCTTTATTGGTTATCCAGAAAGGTCAAAAGACTTTAGGTTTTATTGTCTATCTCATACACCATAGATAGTAGAAACAGATAAAGCAAGATTTCTTAAAAATGGTTCTATTGGGATATATGCGTCTTAAAATATTGATTTTGAGGAAATACATGATTCAGGTTTCACGTCTGCTAAAGATAAAAACCTATTTTTTCTATCATTGTCCCTTCGGGTAATGTAAGAGAAAGTCCCGTCAATGAACATCAATCCCAACTAGATCCGGTTGTTGATGAAAATATACAACAATAGCAAGATACATAGACTCATTTTTAATCACCTGTAACACCTGTATGGAGGTCTACCAGAATCAGGAAATCTGCTATCCATTTGGACTATGTGGTATATTTACAAGAGTCAAATGATTTCATAAACATGGATGAAGATTCATTCACATTTGCAGAAGCCATTGAAAGTGAAAGATCAACACATTTGATCAATGCCATGAAAAAATAGCTTGACTCTATGGCAAAGAACCAAGTGTGAGATCTTGTTCCTCGACCTGATGAAGTTAGACCTGTTGGTTATAAATGAGTTTATAAGACTAAAACAGACTCTAAAGGTCATGTGGAGAGGTACAAGGCTAGGCTTGTTGCAAAAGGTTTCACACAGATAGAGGGCATTAATTATAATAAGACTTTTTCTCATGTCTCAACTAAGGAATAATTAAGGATAATTATGGCCCTCATAGCTTATTTTGATTTAGAGCTCCATAAGATGGATGTGAAAACTGCCTTCCTGAATGGGAATCTGGATGAGGAGGTATACATGCAACAACCTCCTGGTTTCAGTATAGATGACTCGAATAACTTAGTTTGCAAATTGAATAAGTCAATTTATGAACTCAAATAGGCCTCCTGCCAGTGGTATAAGAAGTTCAATTAGGTAATTATGAACTTTGGATTCACTGAAAACATTGTTGATCAATGTATTTACATTAAGACTAGTGGGAGTAAGTTCATAATTTTGGTTTTATATGTTGGCGATATTCTTCTTGCAACTAATGATTTGAGTCTATTACATGAAACAAAAGATTTTCTTTCCTCTCATTTCGATATGAAGAACATGGGTGATGCCACTTATGTCCTTGAAATCAAGATCTGTCATAACAGAACTAAGGGTGTCCTTGGCCTCTCTCAGAAATCCTATATCATTAAGGTTCTTAAAAGATATGGGATGGAGAATTGTTCTCCTGGTTCGGTACCTATACTGAAAGGGGATAAATTGAGCTTAAAGGATTGTCCTCAAGATGACATTGCGAAGGCTCAAATGGACGTTGTTCCATATGCTTCGACAGTTGGGAGTTTGCAGTATGCGCAGACCTGCACTCGACCTAATACAACATTTGTCGTAGGAATGCTTGGTAGATATTAGTCAAATCCAGACATTGCGCACTAGAAGACAACAAAGAAGGTCATGCATTATTTAAAAGGAACAAAAGACTATATGTTGACCTACAAGAAAGCTGACCACCTAGAGGTCGTTGGATACTCTGATACGGACTTAGGTGGGTGTATTGACAGTAGAAAATTCACTACTGGATACATTTTCCTACTAGCGGGTGGTGCTGTCTCATGGAGAAGTGGAAACAGTCTACCACTGCAGCTCATACCATGGAGGCAGAATTTATTGCTCTATACGAGACTTTGTCACATGCTATTTGGATAAGAAACTTCATTATAAGTCTTGGTATTGTGGACTCTATTGAGAGACCACTAAAGATCTTTTACGATAATGAAGCAGTCATGTCCTTTTCAAATAACAAGAACTCAATATCATGTCGACACTTGGAGTTAAAATATTTTATTGTTAAAGAAAAGACTGGGAATCATCTGGTATGTATTGATACAATTGGGACGAAAGAAATGATTGCAGATCCCCTTACTAAAGGGCTAGCACTGGCATTGTATTCTCAACATGTAAAGGGGATGGGTCTTTTAGATTCCTTCTGATGTATGACAATACATTATGTGATCATATTTGTATTTATGTTTTTTATTCTCTAAGGTTTTGTGCTATTGTTGATTTTGTATAAAGAATCTCTCATATAAGTTAGAGAGAATAACAGAATAACAATATTAAAGGACCAATAGAATAGGTAAGAGACCAACCTATTCATAAAGATAATTTCAACATGCTTAAGCACTGAAGGTGAATTGTAGTGTAGTAAATGAGAATATGACATTTCATAAAGGAATGTTCATCTCCATGACTCATTTGATTCATCCTTGTGATAAAGGGTAGCATTTGAACCCACATGATGAATTAAATCGAGATAACGGTATAAACCTCGATTTAGTGCACTTTTAGTGTTACTAGGTCAAGTGGGAGAATGTTGGACATTTGTATCGGGTCCAACCCATTGGGTGACCCGTTTTGACATTAAAAAAGGTAGTGGGCGTAATGGTGGTTGGAGGACAGTTAATGTCATGAAAGAGGGTTACGTGAATGTGGAGTGTCCACATTCACTGTACAACCTTCCCTTCCTCCATTATATATATATATATAGTGTAGGCAGACTGCAATGGATGATGAGAAGCCATTGCATTGCCTTAGCCTAGCCTACGTAAATCATCATTGGGTTTAGGGTCCTGCTCACTGACGACTTTTTGGCCTGGACTCATCCTGGGCGTCGTCCGACTGAGGAGAATGCCGAGTTCCCTACACGTAGTTGTGAACCATGGCTAATTCAGGTATGCTTCTTGCATTTGTTTTACAAAATTCATCAACATTGGGTTATGTGCCACAATTGGGTCTACACTAAGGGTGGGCAGCTTGTGGGCCGGTTTAACCTGCCTCAACCTGGTATAAGATGGGATGCGGGTTAATTTTTTTTTATCCTAGGCCAGCCCAAACCTAGCCTAAGTCTAGCAGGTCCAGTCGGGAGGACAGACTGGTCGTCGGCTGCTGCACACCCCTAATAATAAAAAGTGGATCATGGATAGGCCAGTCCGCCAGCCTGATATGGGTTGGGGCACAGGCGAGTTTTTTGGACTCTGTGCCCTACTAGGACAATGGCCAGTCTGCGACTCAAACTGCACCCGGGCCGGTCCATTGCCCATCCCTAGGCTCGTCTTGTAAATGGTAAGGAAAAAGTGGGAAATCAAGGAAAAGAAATGAATTGAAAAGGAATTGTCAATGCCTCAACCATCCATTTCCTTCCTTCTCAACTCCCTCGTAAAAGGAGGCATTTAGCATCTCTCCTTCCACTAAAAACTCGTCTATGGTTAATGATCTGGGCTTCAAAAATGAACTTGAGTTCATATTTTCCTATTTGCAAAGTATCATTCCTACTTTCACTTTTCTTACTATTTTTTTGGTTTCAAAACATGCCCTAAGAATCACTTTTCCTACTCTTTACATGTGATGCTCAAATATTGGATTTTAAAAGAAAAAAAAAAGTCATGAGACTTGTATTTCAGTTATATGTCTGCATCCACAACAAGAAAAAGGGGGTGAGGAGGATAACGAGGACAAGCCAAAGATACATCAAATCCGAGTTTGACATTTAGGGGGTGTTTGCGTGTCACAGAAAAAAAGCCTCCTTTCCACGATAAAAGAAGCTTTTTCTGTGGGGCCCACATGGACAGTATAGCGTCATAACATGCAACTTCTGCTAAGAAACTACCCCAAAAGCCTGAAGGTTTCCATGCTACACTCCGGTCGGACTTTGTTTCCGCAGCAACACTCTCCGTGCAACAGTGAACTTGGCCCATTGTCTAGCCCTAGTTTTTAAAGGTGCAAAAATCAATGTCTGGATTCATGCATCTCTATCCTAAGGATAAGGTAGGGAAACAACATGAGTTAATCATAACTCTGTTCATGTTCCAACTTATAAAGAGCTCACCTCAACTCCTGAAATAGGCTCGGCACGCTGAATATGAGGGACGAGTGTTTGGCTTGGCTCATATGGTCAGGTGATAAAATGTAATTTACATATATTTTATACCATAAGGTTTAGATAATTAAAGTGTTTGTTTTTTTGGTGCCAGTACAAGCTTGTTTCTTATAACTCGAGCTAGCTCACCATGAGCTCGAGTTTGGCTCGATCATCACAAAGAACAACTGTCCCAACCAATGTTGTCAGTATCGGTGTGTATAGGCAGAAAGTCGATACGCTTCACTTCTGAATCGGTTATTTTTTAATACAACAAAAACAACAACTACGCCTTCATCCCAAAACAATTGGGGTCGGCGATATGAACCAACAAAGAAAATCATTCTGAGTCTTCCACATGAATCCTTCTCCTTCATTCATTTCTATCCAATGCCATGTCCTCGGTGAGGTTCAAAGCATTCATATCCTTTCCTATCATGAGTATCGGTATCAGCCGATCTTCCTTATTTCGACACAAGGCGGACACCGATACTGACAACATTGGTTGAAACAGCTAAATACATGAGTGTTGGTTCCCATGGATCTAGAACAGCTAAAAATTGTAAAACCTCCACCCTGAATCCGACCCATTTGGTTCATGTAGGTCACAAATTAATAGGACCCCACCATCGAGGTGGTATCCCATGTGGTAAGCGGGGTCCTGTGTCAAGCTGAAGGACCAGGATCGAATCCTCTGCCACATTGGGGACGGCTGTTGTTCGAGTCTACCTAACCCCCGCTTGCCTTTAAAAAAATAAAAATTAATTTAAACTGAAGGCCACCGTTTGTCATTGACTAAAGATCCCGAGCCCTTTCTTGTAAATCAACCACACCAGATACGACAACAGTTCCGAGTGGGCCCCACTGTACCCCGCAATTCAAACGGCTATGCGCGCCGATCAATCGCACCTTGTCCGTTCAAATCTCCCGAAAGAATCTCATCCGTCCACTTTTCGTCCCCGCTTTTAAATTTGAATTACTGAAGTACTTGCTCCCTCGTTACTTCCTCGTTCTCGTTCAAGAAGCACGAAGAGAGAGAGAGAGAGAGAGAGAGAGAGAGAACCGAAGACCACGAGGGCTTTCTCCAGTCCTCCTCCGATGGGTAGCTATCTCTGATTCGCTTTCTCTTGCTTGAATCTTGAGATTTTCCGAGATCGATATGCTCAGAGACGTGGCTTCTTTGAGATTTTTCCGGCGAAATGCCGGAAAGAATCCGCAATCTGACGGTAGCGAAAACGTTCCGGTGACTCCGGCCGATTCGGTAGATCCCTTGTCAGAGAAAGAACCCAACCGCCCGCCTTTATGCACGATCCAGAACCCTGGATCTCTTCCGGAGCAAGAAGTGGGCAAGAAGAGGAAGCTGGACAGGACTCCCTCGAGGAACAAGTGCATGCCTCCTCCTCGTACTCCGGACAAATTAGGGATCGTGAGGAACCGGTTTGGATGGGGGCAGAGGATGGGTGCTGATTTGGAAGAGAATAGGGAAGACAGCAAGGGAGATTCTTGTTCCGCTCCAGGGATGAGCAGCTTGCCCCCGATTCATAAAGGTCCTGGTTGCGGATACACGACTCCTAAAGCCAATCGGGCTGCGGGAAAGGCGTCATCGGCGAATTCGGAAAGCTTATTGGCACAGAGCACACCGACAAAGAGTGTCTCGAAGCCACGTAGTGTGAATTTTGGGATGTCGTCGAGGGGTGTTTCAGTTGCCTCTGGTCCAGCTTCAGTCGTGGGTAGTGTTGAAGTGCCACATTTTGAACTTTGGGAGGATCCGTCGTTTTGGATGGAACACAATGTACAGGTACACTCATTCCTCTATCTCTGGATTTCTGTTTCTTTTCTTTTGTTTCATTGGAACAACCTACTGTGATATTCTCCTAATATTTTTTTGGGTTATATCACAACACTTTTTTTGTTTGCATCCTTGCACAATCTGGTCAGCCAGAGTGTACAGTTCGACCCAATAATGATCTGGGCAAATTTGACTTGTGTAGACCAAGAAATGGCCAGATAATTTCCGTACTGGTTAAATTGGGAGCGGGATGTCATAATTCTTTGTTCTTTTGGTGGCATTAGATGTGTTTTGGAGGCATACTGTGTATGCAAAACGAGCTTATTGTCATTGTCTACGTTGATTATGAAGTCGAAAGTTGTTATCGATCAAATGAGTCCTTTTTCTGGTAATACTTAGTATCATAGAACAATCAAATTCCGCTGGAATCCAACTCAATTTGGCTGAATCACTCCTTGTCCATACAAATTTGTCATAATGCATTCACAAAAATCTTAATCTCCTTATACTGCAATACTTTGCCATCTTTATCTAAGTTCACATTGCCCAGTAAATGAGTCTGCTGTGTAACCTCTGCTATTCTTATTTTGAGTAGATTTTGCTTAAAATTAGAAATCATGGAAACTGCAAATTGATCAAAGTTAAACCAAATGGGCAAAGCTAGAGTACAGCTTGAATTTTAGTAGGCCTCATCTAATTGTACATCTGTATTGGCTGAATCCAGATTGGTTTTCACTGAACTAGTATAACTTGTATTCACTGGTAACATGGTTACCTTTGTTAACCCAACATCTAGTTCACACCTGGTGTTTGTAATTTGTCTGCATTTGTTGTAAAAGAAAAACTAGGCATATGATCGAATGAGAGCTGGATAGTTTGGTCACACTATCATAACTGAGGGGTCTCTGGTTTGAACCCCACGGGGGTTAAACCCCAAGCTTGCCTACCCCCCTTCCCTCCAACCAAAAAAAAGAGAACAAAAACCATGCTTATATGCATCAATTGTTACTAATAGTTTGTGCAAGTATATAAGAGCATGGATGAAAACCAAAAGCTCATTCGGCTGATGCCAGTGCCTTCTTATTTGTTCTTGCACACTCATCATTTCCTGTAACCGTGTTTTATGTGTGTAGGTTTTAGTTCGAGTACGTCCACTTAACAACATGGAAAGGAGTTCGCATGGTTACAATAGATGTTTAAGGCAGGAGAGTGCTCAGAGTATTACCTGGATTGGGCAGCCTGAGACACGATTTACATTTGATCATGTAGCTTGTGAGACTATAAACCAGGCAATTTTCATGACCTTATGCCTTAACTAAAATTCTCCAGTCATGCATAACAGGGGAATGTTTTAAATGTATACAGGAGATGCTTTTCAGAGTTGCTGGCTTACCAATGGTGGAAAATTGCATATCTGGTTATAATAGTTGTATATTTGCATATGGCCAGGTGATCTTCGCTATACTTTTATATTTATCCCTTAGTCAAGTTGCTATTTATACTTATACATTTAGATTCTTAGTGCAGACAGGAAGTGGAAAAACGTTTACCATGCTAGGTCAAATTGATGATATTGAAGTGAAACCTAGCTCAGAACAAGGGATGATGCCTCGCATTTTTGAGTTCTTGTTTTCACGGATTAGAGCTGTAATGTTCACTCTGTTATGTTCTATATTCCAAGAATATGTGGAGTTCTCATCTTAAAGATATTGATTGATTGCAATTTTCACTGTTCAGGAGGAAGAAAGCCAGAGGGATGAAAAGATACGGTATAACTGCAAGTGTTCGTTCCTTGAGATCTATAATGAACAAATTACTGACCTTTTGGATCCTTCATCCACTAATCTGATGGTATTTATCATACATCATACTTTGTCAATTTTGATTTTTATCTTTCTTCCCTATGTTAAACCTTTCTGTCCGTGCTTGCAGCTAAGAGAAGATGTCAGAAAAGGTGTATATGTTGAGAACCTTACTGAATATGAGGTGAACTCAGTATCTGATGTACTTAAGCTGCTTATTCAGGTACAAAGTCTTTATTTGTTACATTTCTAGTCCAGACTAGTTTTAGAGGGAGTCTCACATGCTGTATGATCTATGTTAAGGGATCTTCCAACAGGAAGGTTGCAGCAACAAACATGAATCGTGAGAGCAGTCGTTCTCATAGTGTCTTCACATGTGTTATTGAAAGTTGTTGGGAGAAAAATTCAACAACTTCCTTCCGATATGGAAGGCTTAATTTGGTAGATCTTGCTGGTTCTGAGAGGCAAAAGACTTCGGGTGCTGAAGGAGACCGTCTTAGGGAAGCTGCAAACATCAATAAGTCCTTGTCAACACTTGGGTAGTTCAATATCTTGCATACTTTAACAAGTCATGGTTTTACATTAATGATTGATTCTGTTTTCATTTATTTTATCTGGAATTTATCATGCATTGGTTTTGGGTTTTGCAGTCATGTTATTATGGTTTTAATCGATGTTGCACATGGCAAGCAGATGCACATCCCTTACAGAGATTCTAGGCTGACGTTTCTTCTTCAGGTGCAGACTTGAAAAAACCATCGATAGGAATTCTGTACTAATTGAGTTTCCTTTCTTGGCTTTACCTATGGATGTTCTTAATTCTGAAATTTCTAATCTAATATGCTTAGGACTCTCTTGGTGGAAACTCAAAAACGATGATCATTGCCAATGTCAGTCCTTCTGTGTGGTACGTCTCCTGAGCTTCATGGCATTTTTTTTCCTTATTGGCATTTTATATTATTTGCTTCATATTCTAACCTGTTGCTTTCTTTATTTTCAGTTGTTTAAGCGAGACACTCAGCACTCTTAAGTTTGCTCAGCGTGCAAAACTTATTCAGAATAATGTACCGAACATAATTAATTATTTCATATGTTTTACGCTGGGGCTGTTTGACCAAGTCCTTTTAAAGCCAAAATCATTTTGAACTGATCTGAGAGTTATTTGCTTTTCTATAAGGCTGTCATCAATGAGGATACTTCAGGGGACGTGACTGCATTGCAGAATCAGATACGCATCTTGAAGGTGGTACAAACAACAGATGTAACTTTATGGAGGTCCCATTTGTTTTCTTGTGGAAAATCAAATTCATGATAATTGGTTTGTAAAATAGGATGAAATCACACTCCTAAAACATCAAAATGTTTCAAGATCACTTTCATTCCATCCAAATGGTGTTCATCCCGGTGGTGGTGAGGGTGACAATGCTTCCATTGTAGAAAGATCACCCAGAGTAGGACATGGAAACTTTGATGATTTTGATGGACCGACAATTTCGGGTAGCCCCAGAATCTCAAACAAGAAGGTGAATTTTAATGCTCAACTTCAAGTCTTGACTAATAATAATTGCTATATTCCCTGGTAGCAATAGTTTGCGTGCAATAATTATGTTCTTTATACGATCCCAGTTAAAGTCCCTGGAAGCTACATTGGTTGGTGCACTGAGAAGAGAAAAAATGCAAGAGTCTGTAACTAAGCAGCTTGAGGCAGAGATAGAACAGTTGAACCGCTTGGTAAGGCTATTATATCTGGATTGGAGGGGAAATCATGCTACATTTCTTTTACAGTGTTTATTTGAAGGCAAATAAACTTTGTGCAGTTGACATGTATGCCACTAAGAAGTTAATCATGTAGACACTCAGTGTTGTTGCAAACATGTAATATGTGATACATTTACTAGTTGTTTTGTAGCCATAATAGCTATACATAATATGTGCTCAAGTGGGGGAAGTTGCTGGTAGCAGATGGTAATAAGTTCTATTTGGATGATATTGATGTCAAGTATATCAGCAATCAATCTCCAGAGATTATTCACTTAAATGACATTTGAAAATTGGAAATGCATAAGTTTTGCATTTTTCTAGAATAACTTGCTGTTATAGATACAATTGATTATATATTTGCTATGCTCATTTCCATATAATTGTGCAATTTGTGATTGCTTAGAGTTTTTAGAAGCTTATAAATGTTTTTATGAATCGAAGTCTTGTTCATGACCATATTATGTGGCCTTGACACCAACTCATTGTATGTTTTTTTCTTTTGCCTAAATAGCTTCCGGATTACTGTGATATTTTCAATTATGTGTAGAAGTGAGTTTGCTGTGGATGTCGATCTATGACTCACCAATTTTATCTATTCATAGGTCCGACAAAGGGAGGAGGATACTCGAGGCATGAAGATGATGCTGCGCTTTAGGGAGGATAAAATTCAAAGAATGAAATTGCTTGTGGATGGTTTGATGCCACCAGAATTATACTTACTGCAGGAGAAAAATGCCTTAACTGAGGATATAGAATTGTTACGAAATCGTGTAGATAGGAACCCTGAAGTTACTCGATTTGCCATGGAAAATATTAGGCTTCTTGAGCAACTTAGAAGGTTATTTTCAGTAAAGATTTTCACATGCTTCCTGTTTTTTCTTGATGCTTTCTTTTGTCTTTTATGCTGGATTATTTCTAGTAGTTTTTTTTTTATTTATCTTTCTATGGGTCCAGGTTTCAAGAATTCTATCAAGAGGGTGAACGAGAGACCCTATTGGGTGAAGTTTCTTCACTGCGGGATCAGGTACATTCTCGATATCAGGTCTCCTAGTTTTAACCATAGTCATTGATATCACCTTTCAAAATATCGCGATATATCGGCATTTTAAATCAAGTAAAAAATATCGGCAAAATATTGCAATATTTTCAAAACATTGGCAAAATGAAATATCGTGACTATGATATTAACAGCAGCAGCAGCAACAATGAAAATAATATTAATACTTGTTGCTCTGCATTGTTGTTGTTCTTTTTATTTCTTCTGTTGATTGTTTTCATGTTCAAACCTTTGCTCTCTTATTGAGGTATCATGAACTTTGTTGCTGGGTTTTCAGCTCATTCAGTTCTATGATGGAAAGTTCAAACTGGATAACATAAAAAATGTTGGACGTTCGCCTCAGGTGACTATCTATTATGCTTTTCATTTAGTTGCATTTGCTTCTTTTATTTTTTCCAATCCACCAGAAAGTCGTTCCCTTGTTGCATCTGTTTTACTTTTAGGTGGTTTTCTTCACTAAACTCTCAAACTGTTGTTCCTTGGATACAGATGAAGAGTAAGAAAGGAATAGCTGATGAACCTAGAGAAAATGAATCTTTGACTCTGGAGGTTTCCTTCAATTCTTTAAACTGTTACTAGATGAAAAGGTAGGAAACTTGTTTTGTGCTCTCAGCTGATGATGTTGCTTTCTAATTTCAGATGAGGAGCAGCATAAAAGAATTAGAGGACTGCAGGAATAGCCTGCGTTCGTGTCTGGAAGACAATGAAAAATTTACCCGGTATTTGCAATCATCACTTTTTTCAACTGTTCCACCTGTCAAATGATTGAGATAGTTGACGCCTATGAGGCCCACTGTTATGTCCTTGTGGTTGGATTTTCTCTATGTTTTTACAGAGAAATACATGATTTACAGATTCAACTAAATGCTGTCAAATCATTGTGCCGGGATCAAGAAGAAATGCTTGAAATGCTGAAGGTGTGTGTTCACTTAGCAAGTCCAAATTTGCATAATATAAGAACATCAAAACTTTTATGTTAACTTGTCATTGCTGTGCAGGAGCAAGTGCCTACAAGTTCTGGCAAGGCAGCTAAAACAAGTCATACTCAGATTGATGAGATGAATAAAGAGATTCAGGTTATCTTCTGTGGGTTCCTTTATGCAATGATTAATATTTTAACAAGTGCCTAGTATTATTCCTCACAGAATTAAAATGTTTGATCCTGTTACTGATAAGTAACAAATGTTGCCTAATCTTATGCAGGAGTTTTATTCAGAAGTTCCTTTGCATTCAACAGATGGTCAAAAGTCTGGCAGCAAGTCAGTTGATTTAGTTCATAGATGGGAAGCAGACTTGAAAGATAATATTGTGTTGAAATATTCAGATGATGTCATCAATTTGCAGCTGGAATTGGATTCAATAAAAGTTATGCTTGAAGAGGAAATATCAACTAGACTAGAGGCAGAGAAAAGATTTGCTGATCTTAGTAATGACATTCAGAAGGAAAATAACCAGTATTCACTGACAAATGAAAAACTAAAAGATGCTGAAAATGAGTTGAAGGATGCCAGGTCAATAATTGAGGCACTTGAATCCCAACATGTTCTATTGTTAAATGATCTGGAGGATATAAAAGTTCAGAATGATCAATATATCAACCACCTAGGCAAGAAGGAAGAGGAGATCTCATGCTTGAAGGAACAGGTTGAAAGATATAAAAGGAACATGCAAAGAGTTTCACACCAGCAGGATGAAGTTCAATCTTTAAAGCATTCTGAGAATGGCGAGTCCCACTTCCAGTTAAAATTGAAAAGAATGCAATATGCCTTAGAGAAGGCCAGGAGGCTGAATGTGAGGTACCAATCTGATCAGGCATCACAGTCGTCATATGAACAAAAAATGGATAAAGTTCGAGGGCAGGTTGAAGCAGAAACAGCTGAAGCAATCATCTGCCTGCAGGAAGAGCTTGCTATGGTTCAGCAGCAGGTTGATACAATTACTGCAAAAGATATAGAAACAAACAAGAAATTGATACTTTTGGAGGCAGACTCCAGAGAGTTGCAGGATACTGTGTGCTTTCTAAGAAAGGAAAACAGTAGACTTGTTGAAGTAATCCAGAAAAAAAATGAGGAGATGAAGTCACTAACAGAGGAGTGGGAGCAGTCTGCTTGTGAGATCACTAAAGTTCTTGTTGATGGGCATGATGCACTAGAGAATGCCTCCTATGAGGTTGATGGCATTGCACAGTCCTTCCATCAGCAGTACTGGGTAAATGAACAGGTAGAGAAGATGATAAAATGCATTGTTGAGAAAGATGCATTGATTGAAGACCTGAAAAAGCGCCTGATTGATGCACAGGCAGTAGGACATGATGTGGAGTGGAAATTGCGGTCCTTGAAGGGGGCAACTATTGCTATAACTGATGCACAACAGCAGGAAATAAATGAGAAAGAGAAGATGATCCTCTTTTTGGAGTCAAAGCTCAATGAAAAGGTATCCATAATTACTGATCTGGAAAATAGGATCAAACTTGCAAAATCAGAGAGATTCAGTTCTCGTGAAAGTTTAATCAAAGAGATGGAACTTCAAGTGGAGGTTGCATGTGAAAAGTCCTTTATTTCCGATACTATCTCATGTGTACTTCTTGGTGCTATTGCGGGCTATTCATTTGACTCCTTTTCTGAGAAGGTAGTACTTTCTTGTGCTATTGTTGATCAAAATGAAAGCCTAGTGGGAGAAGTAAATGGTATCAATAAGAATTTTGAAGAGACTAATGGGGAAACCCTTGAACTTTTGTTTCAGTCTGGAAAAGTCACCAGCTCCAGACACCCATTAGATGAAACATGCTTTACAGATTCTGTCAATCTACCTTCTGAGAGATGCTCAGCCACTCACAAGTCTGCTGCATCGGTTGATCATTTAGATTCAGAGACACTAATGGTATTTGGGAATGATTTAACCATCCTGAGTTCCTTCTTGAAAGATTGCCTAGAAAGTGTTAAAGGTCCTTGCAACAGGCATTGGTGTATGCCAGCACCAAAAGACAGTGAAAATAGGTTGATTGGAGAAAATTGCATTGTCACATTTGTGGATGGCAACCAAGAGGTATGCACAAATAAACATCATGCGTGTTTTTTTCTTTTAATTTGACTACTGTCTATAGAATTGGAAAACCATTTTATTTTGATAGATGCCTTCTCTGGCCATATAGTCCTTGTGCTAAGCTTCTCTCAGTTTTCTTTAAAAAATAGCTTTTTTAGACGGTAGGTTTTGAGTTACAACTTTACTGCATGTTTTTTTCCTTTTCAGATGGAGATTGGAGAATCACTGTCTGGCTAACCAGGAGTGGATTCTCAGGAATATAGGGTGGTGCAGGACCTTGACTTTGCATTCGAAGATGATTCTGTAAACCAAATTCCTTGCAGATCTTATCTTGATCGTGCACATGAACTCACAATTTGTGAAGGAATCCATGATCATGGTGTAGAAAAATCATTGGTCTCTTGGCCGATATTGTCAGAAGAACGGAGAATTGATGGTAAATACAACATAACAACCATTTCACTCTTGAGAAAGGAAGTAGAGTCTGCAGTTTCCTGTGTTAGGGAGTTACATGTCTATCTGAGCAGCTTACTTGATGAGAATGAGAAGATGAAAAAGTATGAAGAGCAGATCAGGGTAAACTTTGAAGCACTTTCTGCTCAGGTTCTTAAATTACAGGCAGATATTGATCATAGGCAAAAATATTTTGAGCTTACATTGCTGGAGCTGTGTCATAGGCTGGAGTCTGTCATGGTGGCATCTCAAGAAGCTAAATCTTGTTGGTTCCAACACAAGAAGGTTTGATATGATAATACTTGAAGTGCTATTTCAATTGTTTGAACTTCTGCCATATGCTTTTAGTGACAGGAAGTGTCTTTATGCATGCCTACGCTGATGCTTTTTCTGCAGACATAATTATGCCAGATACTTTTTGCAGTTGATATTACAAAAGGTATTGATTTTGAACAGGTGTTTGCTGAAGAGTTGGAAGTTGCAAAAGCAGTTGCATCTAAGAAAACCATTGAAGCCTCCAAGTTGGTCGAGAAATTTGAGGAGGCCCAAGCAGCCATGAGGGAGGCCGATGTTATGGTAAATGCATTGGTCAAAGCAAGTGAATTATCAAAACTGGAGGTGGAAAGAACTAAGAAAATGGAAGCCAAGTTAATCATCCAGAGGGATTCCTTGGTTGGTGAAGTTCAAAGCTTAAAGTCTTCAGCCAATTTGATGAAGCAGGAATTTGGTCAACTGGAAGGGGAGTTCCTTTTGAGCATAAGTGAAACAAGGAGTCTGGTTTTTGCAGTTCAGGAGCTTTTTGCAGCAACACAGATCTCTGTCATGGAGGACTTTAAGTCAGTTGTGTGTGATATTCACTGCTTGAAATCTCTAGTCATGGAATCAGCAGGTTTGGCAAAAAAATGTTTAGAAGAAGTATGGACTGAGATTATAGGAAAAGACTGTGCCGTATCTGTGCTGCACCTGTGTCACATGGGAATCTTCTTGGAAGCCATAACTGGCTTGAATGTAGAGATTGGTTTCCTTCATCATGGACTGTCTGAATCTAACTCTATTATAGCTGATTTGAGAGAGCATAACCTCAGGGCACAAGGGGAACTTGAAGCATGTAGCATCCTAAGAGGAAAGCTACTAAATGACATCAAGAATAGTTTTGATCGCATCACAAGAAAAGAACAGGAAATAGGTAGGTTTGGAGAAAAGTTAAGTGTTTTTGAGAAGAAAATTTTAGATTTACAAGTTCAAGAAGAGCTACTGCTAACTAGGTCAAATAGCATGTGTTCTGAGCTTGGTATCCTGATGAAAGCGATAGATGATAAGAACAGAACTGCTTTAGTGGCTGTACTTGATCAAGAAAAACTCTTGAAAGAAAAAGAAGTCCACTGTAAGCTGGAGGAATCTTGTAAAATGGAAGCAAATATGCAGAGATTGAATGAGTTAGTTTTTAGACAACTCCATCTTCTAGTTGATTCTTCCCTCTTTGAATCCACTGCAAAGATGAACCTTAAGCAAGTATCACATATAAAACAAAATGAAGGCATTGAGTACTTCCAGGAACTCATGGAAAAATATGCAGAGCATATGTTGATGACATTGTCCTCCAAAGAGCTTGAGCTGCTTGTCTTTGCTTCTGAGCTAGAGCAGAAAAGTAGAGCCAAATCACTTGTCTGTTATGAGCTGGGTCAACTACGAGAGGAGAATAAGTTCATGAGTACACAGCTTGAGAAGTACATGGGCAGGATATCTGAATTGGAAAAGGAGCTCGAAATTGCAACTACCTTAGCTCATACTGAAGATAATCTACTCTGCAAGTTTTTCAATGGATCTACAGTCCCTAAAGCAGAATATGTATCAGTGGATTTGGGGGACTGGATGAACTACTCCAAGTTACTAAATGGATTAAAAGAAAGAGCGGACAGAACTATTGAGTTGGGAGAAGAAAGAGACAGTTTGGCTGCAATCCTCCAGAGACTCAAAGAAGAAATGATTCTCTTGAAAGTAGAGCAGGAGCTGGAGAAGCAGTTGTTGGTTGATACAGATTTGGAGTTGGACTTTTCTATTTACTCTCACTCGATTATTGTCCATGAGCTTGATTTAAAAAGTAAACAAATGAACATTCAAATGGAGAACATGAATGAAATGAGCAAAGAGAATGAGATGTTGAGAAGCAAACTCATTGAAATCAATAATGTCAAAGAAAAGTTGTCATGTGAGTTATTGAATCTCAAGGATCAACATGCCATAGTTACTGCAGATCAACAAAGAAAGGAAGAAGAGTTGTCTGTACTGCTTGAACAGAAACATTCAACAGGGCACAGTTTATCAACAATGGAAAGAGAAAAAGTAGAGCTTAAGTATATACTGCAAAAGAAAGATAATTCACTATGTTCTTCTAGATCTCTTGCCAATCATTGCTTGGATCTGATTCAACAGCTTGATACTGATGGAAGCAGAACGTATCAGATACTAAACAAATTGCTGTCTATGATGCTTGCTGTGGTGACAAGTGAAAGAGTGAATGCTTTCTTGGATGATCTTTTTGAGAGCATATCTGAGTGCGAGATGAAGTTAACTAAGATTATGTCGGAGCATGAGTGTTTGGAGATTTCAGCTCAAGAATTATTGTCTGAAAATCTCATGCTCAAGTCTGAGATGGTTCGGAAGGATGAAATCTTGAGAGGCTTGTCATTTAATTTGAGTCTATTGCAGGAGTCAGCATCTAAGGCAAAGGACCAAGCGGATGAATTCACAGAAATGAAGACAGCAATGGAAGCATTAGAAGAAGAACTAGTAACAAAGTCAAATGAACTTGACAATATTTTTGAGCACAACCAAATGCTTGAAGTTGAACTGAAAAAAAAATCCATTCATATTTCTGCATTGGAATTAGAATACACAAATGTTCTCACAACATTACAGGAAGTTTCAAATGAAAATTGTGAGCTGCAACATCAAATAGATGATCTCTTAGCGAATAAGAGCTCTGTAGAGAGTGAACTGGAGAAGAAAAACATGGTAACTGAAGAGCTGGCTAAGGAAGTTGAAGAAATGAAGTCTTCACTAGATAGTGTGAATATTTTGCTCAAAGGCATGAAATCTGATCTGGATAAAATTATTAAAGAGAGGGATCACCTTGATGACAAGGTGAATGCATTGAAAGAGAAGGCAGCAATGACACAAGCATTAGCTGAAGAAAATGAAGCAATTGCTGCTGATGCGCGAGAGGTACCTAACCATCATTAGTTTCTAGTTCTTGATTTACATGTTCTTTTCTTTCTTGAGTTGTTTCATTTTTAAGTGGGTGTACTTGTTCAGATGGCTGAGGCGAGAAAGGCTTATGCTGAAGGCAAGGAAGCGGAAGTGAAGCTTTTAGAGACATCCATTGAAGAGCTTGAATGCACCATCAATGTCTTGGAAAATAAGGTGCTGCATGGCCCTAATATTTTCTGGCAGGCATTATCATTTACTGGTCTTACTATTATGTATTATCTTGTTTTCCTTGTCAATCTTTTATTTGTGAGTGTCCATGCATTTCACTTTGCAAATAGCCTGACCATTTAGGCTGTTAGGTGGAAATTAACAAGGATGAGGCGGAAAGGCAGCGTTTGCAGAGTGAAGAACTGGAAGAAGAACTCCAAGCTCTGAGGCATCAGATTTTGGCATCGCAAACTGATGGTATGAACACCAAGATGGATGGTACTACTAGAGACAGTGATGATAACTTTCAGCGGTAGTACATTTGAATATTCTACCTTTGTTTGCTGAAATTCTTTGCTATTTCAAAAATTATTTAGGTTATGACTTCTGTACAGATACCTAGAAGGACAAATGAGTGAGCTACTAGATGCAAAAAAGCAGACAGAGGTGCTGGAAAAGGCAATTAGAGAGAAGGATTTTGAGGTGAAACCAATTGTTTACTAGAAGTTGATATTTGCTTGTTTTGATGGCCTATTAGGATACTGTCGAATGCATTTTTTTTTTAAACTTTGTTTGCTTTTCTTATGTTAGCATCAAAATGAATCCACCAATTAATATACAAAAAGAGTCACAAATATGCTAAAAGAAGGTAAAACATTTTCTTGTAATATAGTTCACTATGTCACAGCTCGGGGTAGGCCTAGGAAGACTTGGATGGAGATGATAGGAAAAATTATGAATGCTTTGAACCTCACCGAGGACATGGCATTGGATAGAAATGATTGGAGGAGAATGATTCATGTGGAAGACCCAGAATGATTTTCTTTTTTGGTTCATATCGCCGACCCCAATTGTTTTGGGATGAAGGCGTAGTTGTTGTTGTTGTATAGTTCACTATGTCACAGGGACACGCCCCTCAAGGGATGAATTGTGCATTGGTATGTCGCGTCATGGATTCAGATTTGGGACACAACTCGATTTGTGTCAGACACGGCGATACGATGCACGTGTATCCGACACGTTGACACGACACACAACACACATCTGACACAAAGACACGACATCCGACATGCCTGATATAGTGTCTGACATGCACGATATAGTGTCCGACACGATCGACGCCTGCCTGGCACCTTTGAGACACGGTGTCTGACACATTTGATATGGTGTTCGACACGCCCGACACAGTATTGGACACGATAAATATGCTTATAAAAAAATATATATATATATTTAAAATTGTAATGGATAATATATATTATATAATTATATGAATCTATAATATATGTACGTCTGTGTCCCCGAATCCTAACTTTTGAAAATTGCTGTATCGTACCAACCAAATCCGCATTGTATCCCATACCCGCATCTGCGTCCGTGTGACATAGATAGTGCATGAAGGACTAACCATTGGGATATCAACTTAATAGTAAGAAATGTTGCTATGGCTTCACTCTCTAGGCTGAGAATGAGTCTGTGGATGTGTTTGATGTCAAATATTCTTATCCTGGTTCAGCCGGTCTTGCATTCTTCTAGCAAATCCATCAATAATTAGGGGTTACCATCAATTATAAAATTTCATTGATAAGGTGCTATATAGCTGCTAGAAAATAGTAAACCCTGCTCATGATGGCTAATTACATTTAGTAGTCTTTGTACAACTTTTTAACTTTTTCTTGGCCTTAATAGTCAAGTAGTCATCTGTGTCAGCTCTTCCTCTCCAGGAAAAGTTAAGTGATTTAGTCACAATTAGCTAGTGGTCGTAGGCTTAGTTTTGTTTTCATATGTTGATACTTCTTTTTGGTTCTATTGAATGTGCACTGATTATGTTATTCTGTTAACATTGATGGATGTAGAATTCTTTAACTGTACTATAAGGAACCAGACATTTTATGGCTTTGTGTTCTATTTACTAAATGCATTCTTTGCCTGAAACTCCTTATGAGTTTGCGTGTTTGTTATATTTCACAGATTGAAAACTGCAAAGCTCATATCTCTGAGCTTACCTTGCATGCAGAGGCACAAGCAAGTGAATACAAACAAAAGGTACAAGACTGCTAAATTAACCAAATATCAAAAGTCTGTTATTTGTTAGGGAAGATTGGATGTGTGACACATGATACACTAATGTATGTTAACGTTCTGGAATTGTAATGCAGTTTAAAGCTCTGGAAGCCATGGTACAACAAGTTAAACCTGAACCTGCTTCCTCACACGCCATGGCAGTAGGACATAATAAATCTGAAAAAACTCCTACAAAATCCAGGGGCTCTGGTTCTCCTTTCAAATGTATAGGTCTAGGATTGACACATCAGTTAAACTCAGAGAAGGATGAAGAGTTGTCAGCAGTAAGACTTAGGATGGAAGAGCTGGAAGCATTGGCCACAAGCAGGCAGAAGGAGGTATGTCAAGAACCATTATAGTTTTTACTTTTCTTTTCTCTCCCTTTTCAGTCAGAAATGCGGAGAACCATGTGCTTTTACTTAAAAAGTGCCCTCCATTTTTTCCTTCAGATATTCATGCTCAACACAAGATTAGCAACGGCAGAGAGCATGACACATGATGTGATCAGGGACCTACTTGGCGTTAAGTTAGATATGAATAACTATGTTGTAAGTTATCCGCTTCCAAATCCATTGACTAAAATCAATCCTTTGTTTCTTTATGACTTGATGAGTGCTTTTGATGACAGTCTTTGATAGATAAACAAAACGTGCAAGATGTCACAGAGAAAGTGAGGTGTCTAAGTGAACAATCTCAAGAGAAGGTTTATTTTGTGAATTGATCAAATCTCTAGGCATTTGGCAGTTTGTATTCTTTGAAACATTATCTTCTATGCAGGAGCAGGAAGTCCTGAAGCTACGGGAACAGCTTAATGAGTTTATAGAGGAGAGGACTGGGTAGGTTATGTGTAACTATTCTTCCTATTATGCTTTCTGATTTAGTTTTTCAGTGCTGATAACTTGTGTTACAATAAATCTCTTCCTTAATTAAGCTGGCTGGAAGAGATAAATAGAAGGCGTGCAGAAATGGTAGCTGCACAGATTGCATGTGAAAAGCTTCGGTTACGAGACCAGTTTCTTACTGTTGAAAATGACATGTTAAAGGTGTGACATTAAAGTAAAGAGTTCTGTCAGTAGTTTAGCTAGTTCTTGCTATTGCATTTTTGCCTTTGTTATTGAATTTATATTTCAAATTATTTGTAGATGGAAAATGCCAATCAGAAGAAGAAGGTTGTGGAACTAGAAGAGGAGGTGAAGCAGTCTGGACAGCAGAATCTGCAACAACGCATTCATCATCATGCAAAAATTAAGGTTGTGAACTCCTCAACTTATGTAACAACTTATCAGTACTGGCCCTGTTTGATTGGATGATATGTATTTACATGTTAGAATTCATTCAATTCAACAGGAAGAGAATAACTTATTGAAAGTCCAGAATGAGGAACTTGCTACAAAACTCAGGCGTACTGAAACACTTCTTGTACGTGTGAATGATGAGCTTGCACGTTACCGTGCTTCTAATGGAAAGAAGCCTTATATTGATGTTGATGTAGAACAAAATCTGAAAAACAAACTAAAGGTTTGTAACGAGGAGCTGCATTGATTCCACTGAACTTTCTTAATTGAATAATCTGGAGTAATTTCCAACTTTGGCAGGAAACTGAAGAAGAGAGGATTCAATTGGCACAAAGATTATTAAGCACGTGTACTAATATTTTGAAGGTAGCATATGTTAAACAAATCATCCCCTCCGCACCCCTCTTCCCCCACCTTAAATTCTTCTTCCTTGGGGTAAAGATTTAAGTTCATAATGCAGGCTGCTGGTATAACTTGCCCAGTTCGTGATATAAGTCCTGCTGCAGCAGAGGAAGCATTGGTCCGGCTCAATGATCGAGTTACTTCTGCTGAAAGAGAGCTACAAGATTTGAAATTGAAGGTGGCATCCAAAGGAAATCAATTTGTTTTTTTATTTCTCCTTGATTTTTTGTTGTGCTATCTGGCTCAATTAGCTATTACTGGTTTCTATCGCAGAACAAAATATGCGAAGAGCAGATAAGGTTGACAGAGCTCAGGCGACAAAATTCACCATTAAAAGTGAAGAAAAGGGAGAGTTGTGGAACACCACAAAGGACATCCCACAGCCCATCTATGCCTACCATTAAATGATGCCTTTTGCTCCATTTACGTGAATTTTTTCAAGGATTGTTAGTTGTTGGCGTACAATCCAGTGTATATTTTTCTGTAATTATTCTCACAAGATGAGGCCAGGCAGATGCTGATGCCACCTTTGCTTGTTGGCTCTAATAAAAAGCATCAATCCATTCTTTCACCTGTTGTATCTTGTACCGATTCTCAATGAAATTCATTTTTTGACGTCTGCAAATGCGTAAGAATGCCATTAAACATGCTCCCTTGTACAAGTATGCACAGTGTCCACACTTTGGATGATTTTTTGTAGATACTTCCAATTTCAGATCATTTCAGTAAATCAGTTTCTTTCTCTGTTTTTCCTATACATTCCAGGATAAAAAAATTTGAAGCTTCCTGTGTACCCACAGCATTTCCAGAAAGGTGCATAAAAATCTAATTGCACCATGAAGAATCTATAGTCGAGGTAACTGGCATACCTTAGACTTTAGGCCTATTTGTCCTTCAAACACAACCACCACTCCAACCTATACACAATGTGGGTCCAAGGTCTGGTGCACGTATATAGAAATTCTATAAGCATCCATATCCATGTTTTTCTTCTGCAGCTCAGGTTTGGCGTATAACTTGAATTTAAATAACTGTTTTAGAATGAGAGATATCTATATCAACGAATCCTATAGACTTTCCCAAAGCGAGTCTATCCCAAATATCAGTAAAATTTCGGAAATATAGTGAATGTGATATTTTAGTCGCCCTTCTCAACAGCCACAATATCATGAACTGGTCTTTCCGTTAGACGTCTAGTAAAATGTTACATCTACTAAAATGTTGAGGCCAAAGAATGGCGACCATGATTCCCCAACCCAGAATCAGATAATTATCCCAAAGAAATATTAATGATTCTTGAAATATGGAATGCTTGACAGATGTTTCCAGTCAATCATGGGCACCATCACCCCCAACAAATTCACATGAGTTCGTGGAAGAAAGACGAACCAATCACAATAAGATTATGCTTAATAGTTTATTTTTTTATTTTTTATTTTTAATGATGAAGAACCCTTGTCCAAGCCAGTAGAACCCCGGGTGGGGCCCCATGACCACCCTGCTTTACGTGGCCCACCTCAGAAAGCGTCAGCTGGGTTTGATCTGGTGCCTTCATCTCAGCACCCTCACAACCACCCTGCTGGCCACACGGGCGACAGCCAAAGGTGGTAATAATTTTTTTTTATTGAAAAGCTGGGGTTAGTACAAGATCATGCTTAATAAAGTATAAGATCAATCAACTTGACATCTCTCGGCCATTAACAGGATATTCAAAATTAATAAATAGAGTACGTTTGACAGCTATTGGCATAAAACTAATTTTTTTTTATGATTAGCCTGTTTATATATATATATATATATATATATATATATATATATATATATATATATATGTTTTACACTGTACTGCCGGAAAAGGCATTTTTGTCTTTTTAAATGTATTAAATAATTGTTTATTAAAAACAATTATTATTTTTCTTTTGTAACACACACTTCATGGAGTCGTTGAGCCCCACCGATCATAATTATGACAATTGGGAGCTCCCCAACCCAATGGCTCCTCTCTCTTTGTTTATATAAATAGGGGTGAAGGGGTGCAACCCCTGCAAGTAATTTATTCTTTTTTTTTTCTCACTATTCAATAATACTTAATTTTTGTTAGCCTTTTGGCATTGTTTTTTTTAGTAGATTTGTGTGCACTTGAGTGTTTGTCTATTCGCTTTGGAATTATTCATTAGACGTGTAAGTGTTTTACACTTTGTTATTTGTAATTTGGCTTACTTCATTACATAGCCTTGTTCCCATAAACTACTAATTGCATGAACTATTTTTTTCTTTATCAAAATATTATTTAAAATTAATAAATAACTCAGGCCCATCATGTCAGCCCTATAGCCCGTGGGCCTGCTCAAGCTCGACCCACATATATAACGGGCCGGGTTTTGGCCCGATAAATCATAGCCCAAACCCAGCCCATGGTGGGCTGGGTCTGCTTGGCCCATTGGTCAGACAGGCAGGTTGCCCAGATTCATGTGTTTTTGATAGAAACTTTACATGGGAGAAAAAAAGTTTCCCACCATTTTCTTTAAGGAAGGTTTAAGAAAGATTTGCGCCTGACATAGAATATCAAGTAAAAACTAAAAAAATTGAGCAATTAGGATTTTTTCTTAAAAAACGAAAATGTGCTGAGAAAATTTATTTATTATTATTATTATTTTAATGCTGCAAGCTACTCATGCTCATATTTTTCATTCATTATTTAAAAGCCGTACTGTTAAATAGATTCAATGAAAGACTTTTTATGAAAAATCTAAGGTGAAACACCCCCTTCACCTAGGGATGCAAATGATTTCTAATCACAAAATACATTGGGAAGTTGGATCGGAACAGCTAAAATTTGCAAAACAGGCATTCTGAATCCAAACCGTCTGCAACCCTACCCTCAACCTTCACCGACTATACATTGGCTGGCCTCCAGTTGGTAAAACCCTTGAAGTCCCCCTGCCCACCGAGGAGTGCACCTAGCTTTGACCTTGTGACAAGGGCCGCCACCATTGTGTTTCAAACTTGTGATGTCCAGTCAACTTGGTGACGCTCATAAGTTGCCCCTGTCAAATGAAGGGAGCCCTTGTGGGCATCCAATCCCAACAAAAATGCTAGGTACAGAGTGTAAGTTGGCATTGGGTATTTAGGACCAGGTGATTTGTCAAATACACAATTTTTTGAGTTTTGATATCACCACTCATTCGGCTGTTCGGCTGTGTACGGAGGAATATCGCGGGTCCCAAGATATTCCTCCGTACACGAAAGCACAATGAGTACCAACGTGGCGCTCATTCGGACACCCGAACACACAAGTCGCGCTTTGGGGAGGGCGGGGGGGGGGGCATACAACCTGCCCCCCAAAACAAGTGATGATGAACATGTGGCCCTCCCAAGTTGGTATTGAACACCTTACAGGTGTTCAGCCCTGATCATTGGATCCTCTCTCTCTAACCCACAACACAAAGGGGTAGTTTTCTCCTGTAAACCCACTGAGGTGGTATCCCATGTGGTAAGCAGGGTCTTGTGCCAAGCTGAGGGCCCAGGTTCGAATCCCTCTGCCACATGGGGCTTAAGAGATATCTGGTAGTGGTTTGCCTAACCCCGGCTTGCCTATCAAAAAAAACAGAAGGCCGTCCAGCGCAAAGTCTATGTTATGACAAGCTATGTTTAGAAAAAAACCCTTAAATTAAAGTTACGAAACTAAAATCTAACCTCAGAAAAATGTAAATTTTATGAGAAATTGTAAACCAAGGAGAAATATGTAAACATGAAATGAATATAATTAGAATTTAAGATTTAACCAATCAATCTTTACAAGGCTAGTATGAGCAAGTTCACTGTATCCTTATTTAAAGAAACAAAAAACATTATATGAATCAGATTTAAATCTAAATTAAATTCAAACACAATGAAAATCATAGATCACATAAATAACATAATCACCGGTTACACATTTTTTTTTGTTCAACATTCCAAAATCATCTCATCTTGGGGTGGATTTTGGTGGCCCGTTTGGCTTATTTTATTCTAGGGCTTGCTTTTATGCAACCTTTGTTTTTTCTATTTTCTAATTTTTATTCTTCTTTTTATCATGAGCCTATTGATCTGCTACTTATTGTTTTTTTGAACATTGTTCCATATAGTATGCATAATCACAAGGTAATTATACATTATTGTAAAAAGTGACTCGATGCAATAAACACAAGAAGTAACACCAACTTTACAAATATATTATATTTACAGTCAATATAACAAATTGTATTTTCAAGAGATGTTCACGTGTTGGCAGTAACTCTTATGAATCACAATTATGGTGTGTGGTGACTTAAACTTGTGAATGATCTCAAGAAAAATGAGACTCGTAGTTCTTGAGATCATGCACAATCATTAAGATAGAAAAAGTTTCCGTATCACCATCTTAGCTGCATGCAGATTCATTGCATGATCTAAAATCTTGGGTATCTAACAGAGAATGCTAGGTGGGTTTCATCAATGTGGGTAGATGGAGAAGCATAAATCACTGTTGCATCTTCATTATTTTCTTTTCTTGAAAGAGAAGCTGTCTATTCTATTAGGGGCTGTTTTTATGTTAGTGCAAATACACTGTGGATCAGCTTATGAGAGCAAATATGTTGGATGCTAAGCTTATATCCACTCCTACGGCTGCCACAACCAAGCTCTCTGATTCTGGTGCTCCTAAATTTGAGAATCCTACTCTGGCTCTCCAATATGTCACAATAACTCAACCTTATTTGGCTTTCTCAGTAAACTGAGTTTGTCAGTTTATGCATCGGCTTACTATAGAGCACTGAGCTGCCGTGAAACGTATCCTACGAAACTTGAATCGTTCTGTTCAGTATGACGAAGTAATGGGTAGGTGCTAAATGATTCATTTCTCCCTTACCCATTTCTCTCAGTATGACATGTTGAAGTCTTCAAAGACTAGATTAATTTCAATGCACTCTGATGCTGATTGAGCAGAAAATCCAGATGATCATAAATCTACTTCTGATATACTGTATACTTTGAAAACGAGATCCTATTTTCACGGGGAAAAACGGAGCTCGTGTTTGCATCACGGCGGTGGGGCTCGCAAAAATGCACGGGGTTGCATGTGTTTCGGTGGAAAGCCTCCATTTTCCGTGCAATTTAAACATTATCTGAGGCATGTCAATGAATCAGATTTCATGTGATATCCAACCGAATCATATTCGATTTATTTGTATTTGATAAGCCAAAGCTATATCCTATATAATATGCATATATGGTTTTGATTTTTTTGCTAATGAATTGGACAAATATCCAAATTTGATGGATATCCAAATCCATTTACATGTTAAAAGCGGATCTGGCCTGAACTGTTCACCATAGGAATTCAAATATCCATTTAGCCGACATCGAATGTGGTATTGGCCACATCTGACACAAATTTGTACCATTTACATCCCTACAAAATGCCCAATAAATCCTTCAATCTGCACCTTTAAATTTTTTATTTTTGCTCTGAGAAACCGCCCCAGGCATAGAGACCTAGCCGCTCCGGCTCAGCAATTGCCATACTTACTGCCGCTGTCCTGTCAGCGTAAAACTCTGAGGGATCGATTACCCCTCAACCCCAGAGAATTCGCCAAGCTTCAGCTTACGCACTCATGAAATTTGAACCTAGACTGCCTATCAAACTGTCTAGGCCCCATCCCACTACGCCAAACCACTTGGGTCTCTTCAAGGTGCACTTTTTCTCAAGAACAAATCTAGCCATAAGAAAAAAAGAAAGGTACTTGATCCAATCAATGGATGCTACGCATCTGTAGCAGAGAATGATCCAATGCTTTATTGATGCTCGATTCGATCTCGATTCAACAACACAACTATATTAAGTTTTTTTTTATAAATACTGCATTTTCTTTTAGATAAGACATAGAAATCTCACCAACAGGAGCTCCGCATGGTTGGTAGGAGCTGTCACTGCACGTCTCCTTGTGATGAGACGTTGCTGGTTCAAGCCCCGGTGGTAGGTTGAATAGTAACTGGTGGCGGTCTGCCTTAGGGGTGGCAATCGTGTCAGGTTAGCGGGTCGACCCGACGGGTTGGCGGGTCAGCATACCTCAACCTGAACACGACCCGTTTATTAAACGGGTCAACTGTGGCAAACATGAACCCGACCCATTTAATAAACGGGTAACCCGACACGACCCCCCAACCCATTTAATAAATGGGTTGGGTCGGGTAAACGGGTTCTCAGGTTCTCGGGTCAGGTTGGCGGGTCGACGGGTTGGCGGGTCGGTGGGTTGGCAGACGGGTTGGCGGGTTGACCCACCCGCCTAACCCGTTTATTAAACGGGTCAGCCGGGTTGGCAGGTTGGCCTACCCCCAACCCGAACCCGACCTGTTTAATAAACGGGTTACGCGGGTCGACCCGTTTATTAAACGGGTTGGCTTAAGCCCAACCCGAACCCGCCTAAGAGGCGGGTTGGCGGATCGTGTCAGGTTTTGCCACCCCTAGTCTGCCTAACCCCAGCTACTCTCATCTTTACTCGATGAAACCCTTAAAGTCCCCCTTACCCACCGAGTGTAGATGGCTTGGAACCGAGCATGTGGCTACAAACTACAATAGGGTGTTCCAACTCTTCAAACTCAACAAAATTATTTTGGATCTAAATTCAGGTTTTTCATAGACTTAAAAAATTAAACCCTAGATTCATTGTTTGATCCCATGAACCATATGGATATATAATCTTATCATCAAACTCCTCTTGATGGAACTTAGAGAGACAAGAGTATACTGGATTCAATAAAAAATCAAGTCACACTTTAGGCCCCAAAAAACAAGTTTTGAGCTTCTTCCAAAGTTTAATTTTCCAAAGTGTTACTCCCTTTGAACTAAAGAATTTGCAACAAGCCCCCATCATGTGAACCAAACGATTTTAGCCTACATAGACGATGGCACTTAAAATTATCTAATGGTGTACCAAAGAATAAAATGTCAAATAATGCCTGATGTTGATGACTAGACCCTAGGAGGCTTGGGGCAGGTTTGGTTGAACCCTAAGCCCAAGGGGACTTGGACCTCTTCCAGTATGTCCATGTCAACCAACCCACACGTTGATAGGCTTCTGTAATTAGACTTGGGTGCAGTTACTTAGAGTTTGCTTTAGGCAATGGTTTAGTCCTTTAGAAAAAATTGTCTTCCACCTCTTCACCTTATCAAGATAGAGACTAGTTTTTGTAAGGCTCATTTCGGTAGGTTTGGTAGCAGGTTGGATATCTAACCCAAAGTTACAAGAAGCTTCTTAGATAGGTGGGAAGCTCATTTTTTAAAAACTCACTTCAGAAGCGCGATACTCCTCGCTTCTAAAACTTGATGAGAATCTTGATTCTCCCATGCTTTCCACACACATTATCTATTCTTCTTATATGTTTTTTATTCTATTTTTCATGTTTTTTATGTATTTCCTCTCAAGTTTCTCACTCACTTCCATTTGCCTTCTCTAAATTGGTAGTCATCATTTTTAAATTTTGTTAAAAAATTAATTCTTACGCTAAAAAATCAGAAAATTTAAGAATATAGTCACTTTTATTTTTGCTTTTATTTTCATTCAATTCTTATAATATTTTTTTTATTCCTCGCTTTCCGCTTTCTATGCATTTTAAAATGCACAGCTTCTCGCTTTTGCTTCCCGTATCGTTTTCCACTTCCGGTTTCTAGTTTGGCAACCTTGATCTAACCTACACCTAAGTTGGGTTGAGCCTTCTAACCCAACAATTAAACAAAACAAAGCCGTGCTGTTTTGAGTTTTGGGGCCCAGGATAATGAACTCTCATACTACCTGTGATTGATTCAAACCCAACACAATTGGGTCCACACACCAAGCTTTTGGCAGGGCTTGGTTAAACCGAGCCTTGACCTCTCCGCACCAGGATGAACTAAACCAAACAAGCTGTTCACTTAGTGAGGCCAACTGCAATGTGAGCGTAGTGAGCACAATCAAAATAGAGAGAGAAAAGGAGATAAGTTTCACAATGAAACCAATACCTCATTTCCAACTTAGAATATTACATGATTTGGCAAGCACCTCTATTTATGATAGTGAGAGGCAAACATTAAAGTTTATCTCTTAATTTTTTTTTTTGATAGGTAAGCTGGGGTTAGTTCGACCCCAACCAGTTATACAACCATTGGAATTTGAACTTGTAATCTCCCAACAGAAGGTGACGTGCACTACCTGCTCCTACAAAAAAAGGACCCAATTATTACAAAACTGAAAGTAACAAAAGTCAAAATTAATTGGGTTATTAAAATGACACCATTCCCTACTTCAACAAGTCATCTCTTGCCATACGGTGAAGACAAGTCTTCACCGACTTTAAGGGCATGTTTGGTTGCATTTCATGTGATTCCAAACCAGGTAACCAATCATGTGATTTGAAATAACATGAGATTCATTCCAAATGTGATTTCAAATAAAATCATGTTTCTTATTTTCATTTTCCAATATTTGGTTAGTTGTGCAAATTAGATTCATTCTCTCGTTTGCATGAGACTAAAAATCTAACTAGAGCTTACCAAACATGCCCTAAGAGTCAGCAATGACTCTACATGCTGGTCTTCAATGAAATGAAACTTCGCTGCTACTCGAACCCCAACCATTTACTAATCGGCTTGCTGGTTGCGACATTCATTGGGCTATAGGCTGCACAAGGCAGCGAAAAACTGGCCCGATCTGATTCGAGTATCCCTGTCCACACCCTTATCCGTCTTCTTAGTGAAGTGAATCCAAGTAAGCGTCATCTTGGACAAAGAAGTGAATCAATTGACTATATATTCCCTCAATATTGTGGCGTTCCCTTACCTTATCCTGTTTTTGATTTCATACGAAAAACTGGCCCGATCTGATTCGAGTATCCCTGTCCACACTCTTATCCGTCTTCTTAGTGAAGTGAATCCAAGTAAGCGTCATCTTGGACAAAGAAGTGAATCAATTGACTATATATTCCCTCAATATTGTGGCGTTCCCTTACCTTATCCTGTTTTTTATTTCATACGTTTTATGTGGTGGGTTGGTTGCTTTATTGCAGGAGTGGGACATGTTAAAATTGTGTTTCTTGGTGATGTCATCCACACGTATAGGTTATGTCAGCCCATCTCACATAAGAAGAATTTCATGTTAGTTGAAAATTGTCCTAACACATGATGCATTCCACCTGCCAACTCTCTCTCTCTCTCTCTCTCTCTCTCTCTCTCTCTATATATATATATATATATATATATATATATATATATATAAAAGCTTCCAGACCATTTATCTCTCAAACCTTTTAAACCTTTTTAAATTATATTTGCATGCTTTTTTGCTTAATCCAAACTTGTAGATACGTTTATTCATTAAAAACCATGCATGCTTTGAAACAGCTTTTAGTATAATATAAACTATTGATTTTTCTTTTTGTTGAGATAAAAAACACATCTAAACATGAAAAAATGTTTAAATTGATATATGTTTTCTAGTAAATAAAGCATACAGACCTATGAGTTTAAATTCGACAAAAAATAGATGAAAGTATATTGTTTAAGGAGGCCTTTGAAACCATCGGCGAGATAAATGGTATGGAAGCTACAAGTTACTCTATATAATGCCTTTGGTTCCCACGTCCATATGTTATCAATGAGTCTTAACTCATAGATGTGACTTGTTTCAACTCAATTTATGTGTTACTTATTGAGCATCAACCTTAAATGACTTGATTTAATGTATGAATAGGTATTTTTTCAGCAAATAAAAAAATCAATAGCTGTAATTCTTCAGTTAAAAATACTTTTTTTATCAAAAAGCATGATCCAAAAGCTAATCTTTACTAAATAAAACATGTTAATTACATATGTCAAATTGAGTAAAAAAGTTATCTTATACCCTAATTTACTCATATTTGTGTCAAATGTTTTGTGAACATGATCACGTAAAATATTGTTAGTGGTCTCATTAAACAAATTAGCATTATCTATGAGAAAAATTAAAGGAAATAAAAAAACCCACTCTAGCAATCTTTCAGAATTACTTCAGAGAGAAAGGGAAATAGAGAATGCATGTATGTACAGGTGTAATGATTCTACAAATTTAATGTATTGTTTTTTTTTTTAAATTCATCTAGTATAATAAAAGGTAAAGCTGCTAAAAAACAATTAATCATAGAGGTATTTATTATGTTATGTATTTTCAATTTTCTTTTATTGCTTAATTGAATCTATCACATGCTGTCAATCTTGTAATGCAATGATTGAGAGATAACATTGAGTTGTTCTACCAACCTATGCCCATGCTGTTCTGTTTGAGTTAAAAATAAAGAAAATATTTTTTCTTACTTGGCAGAGTTTTCATCTCTACCCTGTGAATTCTCGAGTAGGTCTGTTCACTTAACCTTGGACATAATCTTCTAACATGACAGTACCTTACAAGGTTTATACCACATTTTTCTCTTCAGAAAAAACATGAAATCATGACGTCGTTGAGATTGAAAAACAGATTAAAAAAAAAACCAAGTGTAGAGGCACACTCAAAGTGTGCCATGTGATGGAGCCTGATCCTGGCTCGTGGTGAGTGTGATACAGTGCATGTCCTCGAGTCCCTTCTCTAGTGTGACTCGTATCGTCTCACCAACCCATGTAAAATTTGATACTCCCTGTTTGGAGCAGCTAGATCATGAAGCCATAAGTTTCGGGTTCTGCTTTACACGGATTGCCCCCACACAAACTAGTAATCATTGCCGTTGAGAGCGTCGCTACTGTGATTTATATTGTTCTCAGCCATGCCCTTCACACGCTCATCACCCTTTGAGGGCAAATGTCCCTTTAACATCTTTCTTTTCTGTTGTCCAAGCGTCAATCTGTACATGAGACCTCGTTCCACACCAGTCTAACCCAACCGCTGACCTTTTAGGTTGTTCAGCCCAGTGACTATAGGGTTTAACCCAACTATTAGAAAGTTTGATTAGAATCTCCACTCAGACTCAATGGGTCCGATTAACATATGGAGTCGTGCAGTACCAGACCCAAGTTTCAATTAAGATCCCCAATTTTTTAATGTAAAAAAAGATAAATTATTTTTTATTTTTTTATGGATTATGGTTCGGTCTGATTCATGTAATTAATCCTTATAGGATCTCGATATGGTTTCTCTTATAATGGTTTCATTGGACTGGAGACGGAACCTGATACCAGCATCTCAAATCAGCATGGCCGGTTGACACCCGTACAAGTGGTGATGCCTAGAGTTTGTTTGGTAGTCAAGTCTTTTACTACATGGCAAGCTGTAAATATTTGAGGAGGTGATTCTTAAAGTTAATTTTGGAGCCGATTTGAACGGACCTTGAGAGGAAATCCCCGTCCTACTAGGAATTTGGTACCATCCGGACCCCACTTGGGGAGACTTGCTATAGGTAATTCGAGTCTTCAAAAGACAAAAGTTAGCTGTCTCAGTCTGTCTCGTATCGACTTTTGTGTGTATCACTTGACTAGCCCAACCGGGACAATGTATATATGGTCCATGTCGGTGGTGGATGTAGCCCCACCCCACGTACAAGATCAGGCAACTCTGCTGCATCCACCGACAGAGAGAGAGAGAGAGATCAGACCAAGTCTGAGGGTAGATCCAGTGCTTGGAGCCGAGTAATTTGCTGCTAGGTGCTGCCACGTGCTTTGGGATCCTTCATGGTGATCAAACCGTTCTAGAAGAAGTGCACCTTAGTAGTACTGGTACATGTGTGACGGCTTCAAGTTGAAATGAATAGTTTGCTAAGTACTTGGTCCGATATTATTAAATAAGGGCATAACTAAGTCACTTTATAAAATTAGTCAACCTGAAACCGCTTTTTTAGGTCTATGTGAAAGACACCATTCTCATTGACGGAGGCCAATCTAATAAACAAGCCATGTATGTGCTGCTGCCACATATGCAAGAGAAAGAAACGGACAAGGTAGGCCGGGAGAAATTCAGTGAGACAGTCACTTACAAATGGTAGCATGTCACTTGGGATTCGAACTCGAGCCACGAGGCAGAAACCACCGTTTCAGCGATCAGACCAAAACAGCCAGACACAAGCGGTTTTATCCGAACCCCTCCAATTTATTTTAGACTCCCCCTCCGAGCCCAGTCACACCTTCCACCATTCTCTCTCTCTCTCAAGAAAAGGAAAAGACGAGAAGATGATGCAAGAATTGCTCGTTGGTGGAGGGGTTGGGTGCGGAGGGGCAAGGATGGTGGTAGAGAAATGCATGGTGATGGCGGAGGAGAAGAAGCTGAAGACGCCGGACGCGGCCGCCGGAGACGCCCAGCAGGCGGGCCTGAGGTGTCCACGCTGCGACTCCATCAACACCAAGTTCTGCTACTACAACAACTACAACCTCACCCAGCCCCGCCACTTCTGCAAGCACTGCCGCCGATACTGGACCCAGGGCGGTGCCCTCCGCAACGTCCCCATCGGCGGCGGTTGCCGGAAGAACAAGACCTCCGGTGGCCGCTCCGGCAAGTCCAAGCCGGAAACCACCACCACCACCACCAATTCTGGCTTATCCGACAACGAGCCCACCTCCTCTTCTTCCACCGCTACTCCAACTACTACTACACCGCCCGTTCTAACGCCACAGAACCCCACCAGCATCTCCTCCCCTTTTGTCCAGACCTCCCATATCTTTGATCCCCAGAGCTATCTGGGGTTTCTGAGTTCTGGGAATCCCAATTCATCGATGGTTCTCCAGAGATCAGTCTCGGAGAAGCAGAGCCCGGCGGATGGGTTTTGGAGGAACGGAAACCATCAGCAGCATCCGCCACATTTCCGCCAGCAGCAGCAACAGCAGAACCAATTAGGCTTGGTGGGGGATCAGGGTGGTGTTGGTGTTAGTATGGGTGGTTGTGATGGAGGGATTCAAAAGTTGTATCAGAGACTGAGGGACACGAGTAGCAGCTACGGCAACGAGGAGCAGCACCGCGTTCAGCCGGTGTTGGGTGGGAGCCGGGGTGTCGAGGCGACGCCGTTGGCCGCCGGAGAGTTGGGGTTCTGGGGTACTGCTCTGTCGTGGTTCGATCTTCACTCTACCGCCGGTGCGTCTTTTCCTTGAAGATATCTTCTGCCGTCGAAGAGCAATTCTCTCTCTCTCTCTCTCTCTCTCTCTCTCTCTCTCTCTCTCTCTCTCTCTCTCTCTCTCTCTCTCTTGGATGGAAACATAGGGATTAGCAGGACCGGTATAGTAATTTGTTGGGTGTGATTTTTTCTGTTCTGTTCTTTCTTCTTTTTTTAATTGGTCGGTGTGAGAATGTAAATGAACAAGTTTCAACAGAGAAACGAAACTGAGTTTTTATTTAGGGGTGTCTACTAGTCCTTACCCCACCGTGAGAGATCGGATTTCGATGCCTACAATGATGTAGGCCTCCATCTCCATCGTCTTCTTCTTCGGTTTCTCTTTGTTATTCCAAGCAAAGGGGGTCGGCAACCAGGGCTACCGGCAAAGATGGAAAAAAAAGAACAAAAAATTACAAGAAAAAGAAAAGGTGGAGGGGGCCGATCGGCCCCTATGCCACAGAGAAAGATAAAGACGGCCACCACGACGGTCGGCTCCTCTGTATTTGAGAAGAAGGGGAAGACGAAATGGCACCCTCCTTCCGCCTGTCCCTTAGGGTTAAAAAAAAAAGAGGGGTTGGTCTAGGTGCGACCCAGACTAAACTGGGTCGGTCTGAGCGCGACCCAGACCGAGCCAGCTTTTATATATATATATATATATATATATATATATATATATATATATATATATATATATATATATATATATATATATATATATATATATGAGAGAGAGAGGGAGACTGGTTCGACTTGGGTGGGTCGCACCTAGACCAAACCATATGGTTCTTAAAAAAATAAAAATTTGTTGGTCGAACCGATTCAAGTTGAGTCGATTCAGACTAAACTAGTCTGAACCGAACTGGTTTGGATCAAACCGGGTCAGACCGAACTGAATCTGGATCTAGTCAATCTGGACAAATCCAAAGAGAACTGGATCTAGAGAGATATGAGTCTGAATCTAGATTGACTATTCTGAATTCAGAACAAAATTATATCTGGTTTGAATTAGTTCTGAATCTAAATCAGAACTGGATCTTATTAGATCAGTTTTGGATCCATATCAGAACTGGGTCTGAGTCTAGTCAGACAATTCTGGATCCAGATCAGAATTGGGTATAGATCCAATCAGATAGTTTTGGATACAATCAGATAGTTCTGGATTTAGATAAAAAATGGATCTAGATCGGGTTGTGAGTTATTTTTGAATTATGAAAGAATTTTGAAATAACCAAAATGCCCTTATGAGTATCCAAAATATATTTTGGTAAAATGGGCATAACTTTGCACTCTGAACTCAAAATTGAGTGAGGTTTGGTGCGTTGGACTTGTATTGCAAAGAAAAATATGATTGTCTACTGGTTTTGGTCAAATCAGACATAAAAAAATCAAGGTCTCATGAATCAATTTAGGAGAGGTATTTTGATAATTTTGTTAGAATATAAAAGATTTTGTGCATTAATATAAATATGCTTGTGTAATGACTAGATCATACTGTTAGAGCATCTTGAGACTCGATTGTGACTAAAGCATAGTATTCGCACTCGAGATATTATAAGTAATTTTAGATGTGAATAAACTTCTTTACGTTGCATGTTATTGTTATAAATTAACATGATTAACATGATAGCTTTTAAGTATGAAAATGATATGCATAAATTGACCATGCGCGATATTATGATGATTGCATACACATGTTAGTTGTTGTATATTATGCATGTTAGAAAGATTATTTTGTGATAGTATATCTATCCGATAAATTGCTAATAACATGCATTGTGATGAGATTGTGTTTAGACTTGAGTCCTATTTTTATTCTATTCATATTCTATGAATGAATATATTGAGATTAGTACGCATAACTATTTAAATCCTAGAAGTGATGACCTGTGGTAAGGGCTACCTAGTTCGCGGCCAGAGTGCAACTACCATGAAGAGTGAGCCACTAATGATTTAACGATGTAAAGACCCTACATCGTTGTGTGCTTATTATGAGATAAGTGTGAGTCCTAATGTCATTATGCGATTTAAAGACTAAGATTTATTATGATCATTTTACGATATCACTCGAGAGAATGAGTGAAATATGAGTTTGAGAATGTGGTTCTATGCGTTGAACTTAGCCTATGACTTAGGGTTACACTCACACAATGTTTGGGGACTCTAGACGACCATGGATGGTTGAGAACCATCATGGTTAAGAACCATCATGGTTAAGATGTAGCATGAATCATACCGAGATTGAGGTTGAGCCTAACCTCCCAACGGGGTCTCTTTTTTGTTTCACTGCAGTGCCTGGTGGTCCGGGGACCACTGAGAATGTATGGTTCATTGTCTGACCAACATGTAGAATTGGGGTGTTTTATGTGAGTTGCTATGCCCATAAACGGCTATGACCGGTATAGCCGACCTAGGAGTAGTGTTGTGTGATATAGTATTTAAGAGTATATTGGGGGGTAATTAAAAGATACAAACTTATGTGATGTGTCAAAAATTAAACTCAGACTAGGGGCTTAGAGCCCACTACAATTGTAAGTTTAAGTGTTATTTGCTTATGATTATTTCATACTAGGTTGTAGACTTACCCCCTATTTAATTACAACTGTAGGTTCCAGGCACACTAGCATAAACAAGACTTGATCAACTACTTCTTCGGTAGAACACTTGATAGTTTTACTTTCTTGTCATTGAACATTTATGTAATTGTTATCTTCTTTTGTTATGAATGATGAACAATGTAAAGAAAGTGAGTTATTGAAAGAGAATGAAAAAAAAAATTAGCCATGTTTTCTCTATATAAACTTTATACACTTTCCCTCTGAGAAGTAATATCAACCGAACTTGAACTTCTGAGGTCCCAGATTGGGGTGTTACAAAAATAGAGAGAGGTTGAGGGGTGAAAAGGATATGACAGTGAACAGTGAATTGGACTGAGCTGCATATCACTCTTCCCAAAAATGTTCAGTTTTTATTCTACTACCATACTGAAGTCCAATGAAGGATTCTCTGCATATCTACCCATGTTGGCTAGCTTTCTATGAATCAAAAGCTGAGTTCGATGCCAGCATCCATAAAACAATGTTAATTTAGTTTCACCTCTGTTAAGAAAAGAACATGGATGGAAAATAAATTACAAAAACAAAAGCATCGACAGGTGCGCCTGTCTCTCTCTGAAGGCAGCTAGGCAGGGGGCGGAGGTGAGGGCGGCCAGGCGGACGATGCCGTCGAGCAAGAGCTTTCCTTTCTGTCGTCGAGAAACATCAACAGAGACCTAGCTTGTGGGCGAACTCCTTCACTGCCCTCGTGACCTTGATGCCCATCGAAGACACCCTGGACAAAGAGGCTTCTGTCAAGTACCTCCCCAGCCCTAGCCTTCCTAGGGTAGTGCAGTACTCCAGGTGGGCAATTGAAGGGTCCCTCCGGTACACCACCACCCCCGCCCACGCCCACGGTGAGCTTCGGTGGTCATCCTCTCTGTCTGACCACTATGCTCTGGGTTCGAATTTGAAGTCAAATTCCCCCACCAATAAGAAGAAGATGGTAAAGGGAAATTTGTCTAGGTTGAAAATCTCTTATACGCCAATAGAAATGAGCTATTTCATTTATATATAAAATTCAGCTTACAATGTGATCAGGAAGACTCTTTCAGATTGTTTTACACGTATTTGATATTCATAGAATTTGTTACAAGATTTAACAAAATTTAAGATTACATTAGCCAACTCACGATTGACTTCCAAATGTGAGAGACGTTCACAAGTACCACATTTTGTTAACTTCCTCTCTTGCTTTTTCTAAAATCATGTTGAGTTGGCTTTCTAAAATCACTTTGAGATGGTTGAGATTTATCTTCAATTGGCTTTCCAAACGTGAGTGATTTCCTTGCTGATGACCTCTCATGAGTTTCCTTAACATATCCCGGCAAGCTCAACATGGGGTCCATCACATTGAGCTTGTCACGAATTTAAGAAAACCTTGAATAGGAGAGAGGCTTGGTCAGACCATCAGCATGTTGTTCAGACGAATCTATGAATTTGACTTGAATATGGCCTTTCTGAACATGATCACGAACAAAATGAAAGTCTATTTTCACATGTTTAGTGCACGCATGAAACATCGGATTAGCCGCAAGATAAAGCGCACCAATGTTATCACACCAAAGAAAGGGAGGAGTTGCCACAAGAAAACCAAGTTTCGTTAGTAGAGACCGGAGCTAAAGAAAATCGATAGCAACATAGGCAAGAGAATTGTATTCGACCTCGATACTTGATCGAACCCCAACCAATTTGCATCTAAATATGCACTAAGTTGCATGGAGGAAGATCATTTAAAAAGAAGACTATGAAGAATAGTGTTCTTAACGTACCATAGGATACACTTAGTAGCAGACCAATGCACAAGAGTGGGTTGATGTATAAACTGACACACTTTATTAACAACAAATGTTACATCAGGTCTGGTAATGGTGAGATATTGCAGACCATCAACAATAATGTGATATAAGGTAGCATTTGAAAAAAAGGAGAATCCTCTTCGAACAACTTGGCACTTGTATTGAGAGGCATTGAGATAGGCATTGCATTGGCTATGGCAGCTTTTCGAAGAAGATTGAGAGCATATGTGCGTTGGGAAAGATAAAGCCCTATAGATATATAACTAACTTCGATCTCAAGAAAATAATTGAGGCGACAAAGGTCTTTGATTGAAAAGACAAGACTCAAGCATCGAATGAGTTATTGAATAGCAACTGAAGAGCTTCCCATGATAATATCATCAACATACACCAATATGTACACAATGAGACCATTATCATGAAATATGAATAAAGATGTATTAGATTGAGAAATAAAAAATCCTCAAGAGAAAAGATATGAACTTAGGCGCTAGTACCAAGCACAAGGTGCTTGTTTGATCCCATAGAGAGCCCGATCTAACTTGCAAACATAATGACGATAACGAGAATCTTCAAACCCTTGAGGTTGACACATGTAAACATCTTTCGAAAGCAACCCATTTAAAAAAGCATTATTAAAATCCAACTGCTGAATAGGCCAGTGTTGAGAAACAAAAAGATCAAGAACAACTTGAATTATGGTAGGTTTAACCACTGGGCTAAACGTCGCCAAAAAATTAATACCCACTTCCTGATGAAAGCCCTTGGCAACCAGTCGAGCTTTGTAGCGAGCGACATAACCATCAACATGTCACTTTATACGATAAACCCACTTTGAGCCGATGACATTATAGTGATCCTGAGGATGGACGAGGTGCCAAGTATGAGTTAGTTGAACAACTCAAAATTTGTCCGCCATAGCCACCATTTAGGTTGAAGGTTAGCTTGTTTGAAAGTTGATGGTTCAGGCTATGAGATAAAGAGAGGTGAAAAAGGTGCAAGGTTTAAGAGAGCCAATCATGGATCGTGTGACCATCGAGAGGACATGATTAGCATGCCAAGTAAGTGTAGGAGCAGTATCAAGTATGGGCTACGGGACTGAAGAAGGCGCTGAAGCCAGAGAGGAGTCTGAGGATGGGTCATGGGTTGATGCAACAGAAGAAAGATGGTCAGATGCGGGTGAGGGTGATTCGGCCAAAGTAGGTAAGTTAGGATCAGGTGAACCAGTTGGTGGGGGTTGGACATTAGTTATATCAGATGGAGAGGGAAGGAGAACCAACTGAGTAAGGCACCAATGGGACAGGTCGGGACGTGAGGGTGAGAACGTGGGCTGATATTCATCAAAGTAAACATGATGGAAAATGTAAGAACGATGAGATTTAGGATGAAAGAAAATGTAGCCTTCGTGACGAGATACGTAACCAAGAAATAAATATGGTTTAATTTTTGCTTGAAACTTGAGTGGTTATATGCAGTCATGAGTGGGTAGCATAACACACCAAAAACCCATAAATGCTAATAATCTGGTGTCAGTTTAAAAAATAACTCATAAGGAGACTTTCGATCAAGAACTAAACTCGACAATCGATTTTTAACATAAGTGGCTGCCCGAAATGCATTAACCCGAAAATTATAAGCAAGGGATGCAATACTCAACATACTTAAACCTGTTTCAACGATGTGCCTATATTTGTGCTCAACTAGACCATTTTGTTTTGGTGTGTGGGGGCATAAAAATCTATGAAAGATGGCATGAGTCCATAGAAAATTTTTAAAATCACGTCCAATTAATTCACCACCATTATCAAATTGAAAGGATTTAGTAGAAATCTAAAATTGATTTTCAACTATTTGTTTGAAGTTCTTGGAACATTAAAAAACTTGAGGCTTAACATGCATAGAAAAGAGCCACAAGAATCGAGTGAAGTCATCAACAATGAGTAGATAATACTAAAAACCTTCACGAGATGTGACTGGAGCTGGACCCCACACATCGGTAGGAAGAAGCTCAAGAGGTGATGTTGTGGATGAGAGTGAATGTCTAAAAGGGAGCTTGTGAGCTTTTCCTACTAGACAACTTTCACACATCTTTATTTGCTTGTTCCTACTAAAAACAATTGCATGTTTAGAATTTAAAAAAGAAACTATCTTTTTGTTGGCGCGCCCGAAACGTTGATGCCAATGATCAAAAGATGTCTTTTTCCTTGCATAGGATGTCACTTTCAAGTTTTCATCATCCTTGATTGGGTAAAGTCCCAGATGAGTTTTCAGTTCCTTGAGAAGTATTTCGTCTGTCTGTCGACCCTTAATAAGGAATTTAGAAGGTGTAAATTCAAATATGCAGTTATTATCTTCAGTAAATTGGCCCATAGATAAGAGATTTTTTGGCGATGTCAGGAACATGTAGCACATTTTTCAAATCAAAAGTAGATCCATTCGTGGATAAAGTAAAGTTATCAGTGTGAGAAATATGAAGCATCTTACTATTACCAACCATGATGGACTTGCCACCTTGATGTTGAGATTTATTTAAGAACTATTGATCATCCATAGTGATGTCAAGATACCAATAATCATCAGTTGATTATTGAAGAGACATTGCAGAGAATGCTTTTGGTATGTCCCAACAATTTTTGTCTATGTGACCACGTTTTCTGCAATATTGGCATGTGACTGGTCCTCATGGATTTGGATTGAAATTAGAGTTTATGCCTTGACCTCTGCCGCTTCCTCTAAAGAAGCCACAACCTCTAGAGACATTGAAAGCGGTGTGAGTTGATTCTTGTGTCTTTGTTGGCTTGGGATGAAGCATAAGGACACATTTTTCTTGATTAATGAGCAGGTAAATGAGTATGGTATCACACTTATTCTGATGGATGTCACAAAACTCCCGTATTCAAGAGAAAGCTCGTTTAGAGCTATTTGCACGAGGTCTTCATCTCCCACAGGATGGTTGGCGACAACTAGAGAATTTGAAGGAAATTTGATGTGATCTAAATAAGATTGCATGTCCATATTCTCTTTTTTTTTAAGAGATCTTTCTTTAGCATCATGAGTCACAATGGAGATTGCGAACCATACACCTTTTTTAGTATGAGCCACGCCTCTCGTGTTGTCCTCATCCTCATAATTTGACCTAGGATGGACTCAAAGACTGTTACTTTGATCCAGTTAAGAGCAAGCTGGTCCGAAAGAAGCCAAGAAAGGTAGTTCGGATTTTCAAATTTGCTCCCATATGATGCAGTGATGATCTGATATGGTTGTCGTGAAGAATCATTGATGAATTTGAGAAGATCTTGGTTGAGCATTATGGATTCGAGTTGCGATTTCCATAAAATATAGTTGTCCCAGTTCAATGAGACAAGACTTGCAATGACGTTCCATTGTGCAGCTGGGAAGAGTGCAGATGACATGAGAGACTCGTGAGAGATGTCGTGGCTATGATACCTTAAATGGAAGCACATCTAGGTTGTAAATCGCTTTACTCTCTTGTACAATGAGAGAAATGAGCCATTTCATTTATATATAAAATTTAGTTTACAATATGTGATCTGAAAGACTCTTTCAGATTGCCGTACACATTTGATATTCTTAGAAACTGTTACAAGATTTAACAAAATTCAAGATTACGTTAGCCAACTCACGATTGACTTCTAAATGTGAGGGACGTTCGTAAGAGGGGAAGGTTACCACATTTTGTTAACTTCCTCTCTTGCATTTTCTAAAATCACATTGAGTTGGCTTTCTAAAATCACTGAGATGGCTGAGATTTATCTTTAATTGGCTTTTCAAACATGAGTGATTTCCTTGTTGTTGACGTCTCATGAGTTTCCTTAACAGAAAGTGATGATGATGATGATCAAGAAGGGTTTTGCATAGAGACACTGAGTGGCATTAGCTGAAAAGATTGCGGTTTTAGAGGAATATGGGAGAATGGGGAAGGGTCCCTCTGGTACACCACTGCTCTGCCCATGATGAGCTTCGGCCTCTCTGCTTCGGGTTCAGATTCAAAGTCGAATTCCTCCACCATTAAAGAAGAAGAAGAAGGTAATGATGATGATGAAGAAGAAGCATGGTTTTGCAGGGAGACTCTGAGTGGAATTAGCAAAAAAATTTAGGGTTTTGGAGGGAAACGAGAGAATGTGAAAGATGGAGGAAGGGGGTGTTGGACATTTGGATTCGGGTCCAACCCATTAGGTGACTCAGTTTGACATTAAAAGCATAGTGGAGTAGTGGGCTGCATAATGGAGGACGGTTAATGCTTAGTGGAGGAGGTTACGTGAATGTGGAGTGTCCACATTCATTGAACCACCTCCCTTACCTCCACTATATAAAGAGGTGGTTGGGCAATATATGATGAGAGAACTATTGCCATTCAGCCTCAGCCTAGCCTACATTCAGTATCATGGGTTTAGGGTCCTAATCATCATCGACTTTAGGTCTGGGGTCATCGTGGACGTCGATCGTCTGAGGAGAACGCCGAAAACCCTGCACACGCTCTATGGCAAATACAAGTATGATTTTTGTGTTTGTTTTACAGAAATTGCCAACATTGGGTAATGGGCCCATGGCACCACGCATTCCGTTGTGTGTGGATGCATGTAAGGCCTTTCGGCGTTGTCTGAATTCTGGCCATGCATCGGTACCGCTGGCCGCATGTTGTCGTGGGGTGACATGGGTCACCAGTCATTCTGACAGTCTGTCACAAACAACGACAGATGATGGCGATGTTGTATTTTCTGGCAAACTGTCACCGAAAGGCGACAACATTTTCGGCAGACTGTCGTTGTGGGGAGACAACCTTCACCGGCGACAGAGCCATTCTAGTCAGTGATCGCTCATCGCCGTGGGGCGACGTTGGTTGTCGGATGACAGCAACTGTCAGGGGCGACTGCCATTCCCGACAGCCGTACGCCGGTGGAGATTGCAGCCCCGACAACCCTCTGTTAAAAAAAATAGAGGATTGAGGGTTTAACCTGCGCTGTTGAGTAGCAGGGTAGTCTGCCGATGCCAGGATCGTCGTGGGATGTCACCAAGGGAGGGGGTTTTGCCGGACCTCTGGATTGCCGGTGGAGTGCGGTGAACTCCTTACATGTTACGCTGGTCGCTGAAAAAAGCAGGGTTGAAAAACCCCCTTTTCACCAAAACCCTTCAGTCGTCGGGCTGGGGATTTTGGCCGGTGGTTTTTTGCCGGGGAGGTGGAGCAGTGGCGGCCTTGTCGACGTTGTTGGCTGCCCGACGACATCGCCAGTTTACCTAAAGCTCCAACGACAATTAAAAAAAATCAAACCCTTACCTGTTTTTGGGTTGTCACCTGCAGATGTCACCAGGGGGGGGAGGTTTGTCGGATTGCTGGCGTCCGTTTGGCGATGCATGGCATCCAGGGTTTAAAAACACCCTCTCTCAGCTTTGCTTCTTTAGCCGATCAGGATGATGACGGTTCTGCCGTGGGTCATCAGTAGGAGTGGTGTCGCCGGAGGTGCGTTGCCAGGGGAGGTGACCATCGCCGACTGGGCACCGACATCGATCGTCGTACGATGACGTGGGTCATCGTGGGACGATGAAGAAGAGAAACCCTTTTGGTTTCTCAGAAAAATGCAAACAGAAACCCTCAGGTTTCTATTTTGTTTTAACAGTGGAACCGGACCGGGTCCGACTATATGACCCGGTAACAGGCCCGATCCAAACCCATTTAGGGTGGATCAGGTTTGCCATTTTTATTGGATCAGACCCAAGCCCATAATGGTTATGGGTCTGGGTCTGATACGGGCTAGACCCAGATCCATTTCAGACTGGGTCAGCCCCAGGCATTGTTTGGACCGGGTCAGACCTGAGTTTCATTTGGTTCCATTATGGACCGGGTCAGACCCGGGTCCAGTTCAGACCAGTTCAGACCATGTTAGACCCGACTCCATTTAGGATCGGGTCAGACCCAGGTTCATTACGGACCAGGTTAGACCCAGATCCTATTTAGACTGGATTGGATCCTATTTAGACTGGATTGAATCCATGCTACTGCAGGATCCAAACACTATTTTGCCTGAACCGAATTAGGACCGGTTTAGAGCCATTTTTGACTGGTTCCTTCTAGTTTTTTACCGATTCCGAGATGCCAAGACCCTGTTTTCATAAATATATGAAGATACGGGGATTTTGGCAAACAATTATAGGGTTTTATGGACTTTTGTTTATATTTGGCATTGGTTTATAAGGTTTAAAACCGGTTTGGACCCTTAGATGACCGGTTTAGGGCCGTTTCAGACCAGTTCGGGGTGTTTTAAGATTGGTTCATACTTGAGGACCCCGGGTTTTACCCATATGAGCATGCTTTTATTATTTTTCATGCTTTATAAAGTGTTTATTCTAAATAATGCATGACTTATGCATGTTAATTTATGTGTTTTGTGTTGGTTAAGTTGTGCATGATGATTTTAAGCATGAATTATGACTAAATTCATGACAATTACTTTATATATATTGGTTGAAGCATGAACTTGTATTATGTTATGAATATACATGCATTAAAATATGTGCATAGGCGTGCTCCATAATACGAATATGTTTTCGGTAAAAGATCTTGATTGACCGATTCATGTAATCACCAAAGTGATTTGAGTCGTGTTGATTAAGGATTCTTTGGACTGTATTAAGATTCGTTATTATGATTATGTGTGAGTTTATGAAACATCGATTCTACCCAAAGGTCGGTCGTTGTGTTCCAAATTTACACAGAGTGTTATAGTAGATGTGTTTTCTAACCCATGAAGCATGTTCGTACCCAAAGGTACAATGTTGAATTGCCTCTGGTTACATGATCTGCTAGTTTCACCAACTGAAGTCAATTCCTTGATAATTTAAGAGACTGAATAACTATGAACATTGTTGTTTTCACTAAAGTGGGACGATAATGGCTTAACTACGCTTGTCTCAAAAAAAGGTGAAAATAAAGGGTCTCACTTTTACCTTTTTAACATGAGTCTTGACTGAGCAATAATAGTAATGTCTTTCCATTTTCGTTCCTTATTGTATCAGGTTCCTTCCTTATCGACGATTCTAGTAATACCCCTCTTTTAGATGGATCTAACTTTTCAGATTAGAAAAAAATCATGTTATTCACTTTGGTCTATATGGATTTAGATCTAGACCTTAGAATTGACGAACCCCCCACTCCTACAGAGCAGAGTACAACCGATCAGAAGGCTGCCTCTGAGAAGTGGGAGCGCTCAAATAGACTTAGCATGTTGCTTTTGCAATCTTGGGTAGTTAAGAATATTGGAGGCGTCATTCCTCACTGCAAGATAGTGAAAGAATTTCTGGAAGCCATTGAGGCTCAATTCTTCACTTCTAATAAGGCAAGGGCCAATACGCTCATGTCCAATTTAGTGTCTATGAAATATGTTGATGACAGTCACATCCGACAACATATTTTTGGAAATGAAGAATATTGAGACTCAGTTGAATGACATGAAGTTCGCCATCTCTGACTCCTTGGTCCAACTAATCTTAACCTCATTATCTACTGAGTATGGACCCTTTAAAATCTTCTACAACACACATAATGATGAGTGGTATTTTAATGACCTCTTGGACATGTGTATTGAAGAAGATGAGAGATTGAATGGTGAGAGGGTGCCAAGTACACATATGACCTTTCATAAGAATAAACAAAGGTCGAGACCAAAGAAAAGCTCCTTCAAGAAGAAGAATCAAAAGAAAGCCACTGGGAGAGTTCAAACTCTTAGGCAAAAGCTAAATCTCAGTTAGGAGGCTCTTCTATAAAGTGTTTCTTCTGCAAAAAGAAGGGGCATAAGAAGGTGAACTGTTTGAAGTATAAGAAGTGACTCGAAAATAAATGTAATAAGTCATTTGTTTCTCATGAGTGTAATTTAATTCATGTTCCATTGCATAATTGGTAGATTAATTCTGGTGTCACGGTACACATTGACAACTCTTTGCAGGCATTTCTGAACAAAAGGAAAACAACAAAGCATGAGAGAAACATCTTTTCTGGAAATAGGATGCATTCACATGTCAAGAATGTTGGGACCTGCAAAATTGTGTTGGAGTCGAGATTCATATTAGATTTGGTCGATACATTTTATGTTTCATCCTATAGTCAAAACCTAATTTCAATTTTAAAACTTGATAAGTTTGACTTTGTATTTAAATTTGAAAATTCCAAACTTATTATTATGAAAAATTCAATGAATATAGGTTCTACATATATGTGTGATGGTTTGTATCGATTAAGAACCAAATTCCAAATTCGAGAATCTACTCCATTGAGAACACAATAATTTATAATAAATGTGGCCTAAAGGATGATCAATCCTATCTGCTTTGGCATCGGAGGTTAGAACTTATCTCAAAATAGAGAGTCCAAAGACTCGTGAAAGCGGGAATCCTTAGATCCCTTGATTTTACGAATATAGAGCCATGTGTTGACTGCATAAAGGCTAAGCAGCCTAACACATAAGAAAGATGTCAAACGCAACAATGTAAAGTTAGAAATAATGCATATGGATGCGTGCAGTCTTTTTTCACCATGTTATACAAGTGAAAAGTATTTTATCACCTTTATAGATGATTACTCATGGTATATGTATTTCTACTTATTATTTAAAAAATCAAAAGTCTTTCAGGTTTTTAAGGACTTCAAGAAAGAAGTAGAAAAACAGACTAATGAAGTTATTAAGGTTGTCATGCCTGATAGAGGTGACAAATATTATGTTCGTTTCACTAAGATGATAAAAGAAAGGGCCATTAGCGCAGTTTCTAAAAGAGGAAGACATTCTACCTCAGTATACCATGCCTGGTAGTGCTTACCAGAATGATGTAGCTGAAAGGAGAAACTGTACGCTTAAAGAAATAGTTCAAGCGATGTTGAATAACTCAAACCTTCCTTTGACCTTGTGGGGTGAAGCTCTTAGAACAATAATGCATATTTTGAATAAGGTTCCTACGAAGGCTGTTCAAAAGACTCCTTATGAGTTATGAACATGTAAGAAACCTTCTTTGTCATATATGCACATATGGAGATGTCGGACCGAAGCTAAATTGTATAACCCACATAGAAAAGCTTTTGATCCTAGGACAACTAGTGGTTTCTTCATTGGTCATCCAGAAAGGTCAAAAGGCTTTAAGTTTTATTATTCATCTCATACACTACAGATAGTGGAAACAGATAAAGCAAGATTTCTTAAAAATGGTTATGTTGGGATAGATGCGTCTAAAAATATAGATTTTGAGAAAATACAGGATTCAGGTTTCACACCTGCTAAGGATAAAGACTCAATATTTTCTATCATTGTCCCTTCGGGTAATGTAAAAGAAAGTCCGGTCAATGAACATCAATCCCAACTAGATCCGATTGTTGATGAGGATATACAACAACAGGATACAGAGACTCATTTCGAACCACCTATAGCACCTGTATGGAGGTTTACCAGAATTATAAAATCTGCTATCCATTCAGACTATGTGGTGTATTTACAAGAGTCAAATGATTTAATAGACATTGATGAAGATCCCTTCACATTTGCAGAATCCATTGAAAGTGAAAGATCAACACATTGGATCAATGCCATGAAAGAAGAGCTTGACTCTATGACAAAGAACCAAGTGTGGGATCTTGTACTTCGACCTGATGGAGTTAGACATGTTGGTTGTAAATGGGTCTATAAGACCAAAACAGACTCTAAAGGTCACATAAAAAGGTACAATGCTAGGCTTATTGTAAAAGGTTTCACACAAATAGAGGGCATTGATTATAATGAGACTTTTTCTCTTGTCTCAACTAAAGAATCATTGAGGATAAGCATGGCCCTCGTAGCTCATTTTCATTTAGAGCTACATCAGATGGATGTGAAAACTGTCTTTCTGAATGGGGATCTGGATGAGGAGGTATACATGCAACAACCTCATGGTTTCAGTATAGATGACTCAAATAACTTAGATTGTAAATTAAATAGGTCAATTTATAGACTTAAACAGGCCTCCCGCCAATGGTATAAAAAGTTAAATATGGTAATTATGAACTTTAGATTCACTGAAAACATTGTTAATTAGTGTATTTACATTAAGACTAGTGGGAGTAAGTTCATAATTTTGGTTTTATATGTTGACGATAATCTTCTTGCAACTAATGATTTGAGTCTATTACATGAAACAAAAGGTTTTCTTTCCTCTCATTTTGATATGAAGGACATGGGTGAGGCCACTTATATCCTTGAAATCGAGATCTGTCGTAACAGAACTAAGGGTGTCCTTGGCCTCTCTCAAAAATCCTATATCATTAAGGTTCTTAAAAGATATGGGATGGAGAATTGTTCTCCTGGTTCGGCACCTATAGTGAAAGGAGATAAATTGAGCTTAAAGGACTATCCTCAAGATGATATTGCGAAGGCTCAGATGGATGTTGTTTTATATGCTTCGACAATTGAGAGTTTGCAGTATGCACAAACATGCACTCGATCTTATATAACATTTTCCGTAGGAATGCTTGGTAGATATCAGTCAAATCCACGTATTACACACTGAAAGGCAACGAAGAAGGCCATGCACTATTTACAAGAAACGAAAGACTATATATTGACTTATAGGAAAGCTGACCACCTAGAGGTCATCGGATACTCTGATGCAGACTTAGGAGGGTGTATTAACAATAGAAAATCCACTACTGGATACATTTTTCTACTAGCGGGTGGTGTTGTCTCATGAAGAAGTGGAAAACAGTCTATCACTGTTGCTTATACCATGGAGGCATAATTTATTGCTCTATACGAGACTTCATCATAAGCCATTTGGATAATAAATTTCATTATAGGTCTTGGTATTGTGGACTCTATTGAGAGACCACTAAAGATCTTTTATAATAATGAAGCAGTTGTGTCATTTTCAATTGTATCAATACAACACCGTGTCGACGCATGGAGTTAAAATATTTTGTTGTTAAAGAAATGACTGAGAATCATCTGGTATGTATTGATACAATTGAGACAAATGAAATGACTACGGATCCTCTTACTAAAGGGCTGACACCGGGATTGTATTCCTAACATGTAAAGGGGATGGGTCTTTTTTATTCTTTCTGATGTATGACAATACATTAAGTGATCACATTTGTGTATATGAATTTGATTATCTGACTCTGTATATTTTTATTTTGCATAAAGGATCTCTCATATGGGTTAGAGAGAATAGCGGAATAACAATATTAAAGGACCAATAGGATAGGTAAGAGACCAACTTATTCATAAAGGTAATTTCCACATGCTTAAGCACTGAAGATGAATTGTAGTATAGTTCATGGGAATATAACATTTCTTAAAGGAGTGTTCATCTCCATGACTCATTGATTCATCCTTGTGATAAAGGGTAGCATGTGAATTAAATCGAGATAATGGTATAAACCTCGATTTAATATACTTTTAGTGTCAATGGGTCAAGTGAGAGAATATTGGATATTTGGATTTGGGTCTAACCCACCAGGTTTGACATTAAAAGCATAGTGGAGTAGTGGACTGCATAGTGGAGGACAATTAATGCTTAGTGGAGGAAGTTATGTGAATGTGGAGTGTCCACATTCACTGAATCACCTCTCTTACCTCCACTATATAAAGATGTGACTGGGCAATGTATGATGAAAGAAATATTGCCATTCAGCCTCAGCCTAGCCTACATTCAGTATCGTGGGTTCAGGGTCCTACTCACTGTCGACTTTAGGCCTGGGCTCATCGTGGGCGTCGACCAGCTAAAGAGAACACCGAATACCTTGAACGCGCTCTATGGTGAATACATGTACACTTTTTGTGTTTGTTTTACAGAAATCACCAATAGAGAGTTCCCGCAAACGTTGAAGGTGTAGGAGAAGGGAGTTTTAGGGAATTTTGGAAAAATTTGACTGCAGCAGCAATTAGGCGTTTGGGTTGAAAGGATGAGAGAGAGAATGGTTGGAGAGGAGAGTCATTTCTTGTATTGTATTGATTTATCATTTTGTTGAAAACTCACTTTCAATGTAGTGATCCAAATGTGTGCCCTTCATTTGCTCAGCTCACAATGGTGCTCAAGCCCTTGCAACAACTTGTCGTGTCTAATCATTGAAGACTCGCAGAGCTCACATCTGCTGCAGGAGGCCTCTATAAATTCTACTCCATAAGTCTGTGAAATAACAAAAGATTTCGGATAATTTTTGTAGAGTCAAAGTTGACAATGTATTCGTGTAGCACGTGTTGGCGTGTGCATAAGGAATTCTTGTGGGGCATCATAGTGGCAAAGAAGGAATTCTTGTACAGGGATGGTGTTGTTCAGGGAGAGTATTTGTAAATTTTATATGAAATTACAGAGTAAATAACCAACATGTTCCTTTATATATAAAGCATTAAAGCATTTAGTTTTTAGAATTCAGTATCGATTAAAGCATTTATATATAAAAAATATTAATTCTTATTTTTTTTCAAATTCCCAAATTTTAAATATTTTTTAGTTTTTAGATCCAATCCTATATCTATATCCAAAGTTAAAATTCATAATAAACATGTTAAAACACTCATATAGTTGGGCAGATCGGATCATATGATCCAAAATGAAGTAATCCGACCCATTATCTATGAATGTCTAAGTTGTCGGCATATCGTCATCAAACAACATATATTTTGAACACAACATTCTAGTAATGTCCAAACTAAGTATTGGACTTGGTACAGTTGTTATGGAATGAACAAAACCAATCTTTTGTTTAGTTTTTTTGTTCATTTCGTCCAATCTGAGCAAACCATCAAACATGCCCATAAGGTACACCCTTCCTCGGGCTCCGTTTGTGAGCTTGTGAGCTTTACATGCAAATCACAAGTGGGACTCGTTTTCTTAAAAAATGTTTTTGAAAGCTTTATAATATAATATATATAATACATATAATATATCTATAATACATGTATAAACCACATAATATGCATATTATGTATATAACATATATACCAAGTATAGTTACATAAATTTATAATATGTAAACAAAGCCTATACAGTGCAAGTCGAGCAGCTTGCCTTGTTCAAACACCACTTATTTACCTAAACGAGCTTGCTGAGCTCAATTTTCGAGCCAAGACAAGTTAACAGCTAGCTGCTCATTTCATTTCTCAACCCTAGTTATAAATCTCTCTCTCTCTCTATATATATATATAGAGAGAGAGAGAGGGTAATAGAAATATGCTAAATGAAACATGTTAAATGGGTTTTTTCTTAACTATTTTTGTTTTATTTTTAAATTCTGACCGTAAATATGTGATCTATATACTTGATTTTATAATAAACAGGTGTTCAATTCCCAAACATGGGTGGGTTTTTATAAGATTGGAAAAATCAACGGCTCAAAATCTTCATAAATTTGAGGCTCTAAATATTATTTTTTTCATAAAAAATACATGATCCAAGTCTGGGTTCCTAATAAAGCGACTATGTCCAACATATTTATGGGGTTGGAACCGTTAAAAATCAACCAAAAAACTGAAAAATCATTTAACATGTTTTATTTATCAAGGATGTATTATCCCCCCCCCTCCTCTCTCTCTCTCTCTCTCTCTCTCTCTATATATATATATATATATATATATATATATATATATATATATATATAGAGAGAGAGAGAGAGAGAGAGAGAGAGAGAGAGAGAGAGAGAGAGAGAGGAACACTCTCAACACAATCTTAAGTTTAACTATCCCTTCTTTTTATGGGTGGAGAGAGTGCCTAGCAGAAATTGAACCTGATGTCCCTTGGCATTACAGACCATCCAATTCAGCAAGATCCTTCAACCAATATTTGGTAACATATCACCTGAAGAAATCATAGATGCAGATTATTTTCACCCAACTGGACCTCATAGATGCGTTCAGCATGGTTCAAATCCGCAAGATCGACTCTTGAACAGTGTTTTGTTTTGTTTTTTAAATACAATTTTTGTGAGCCAAGAAAATATGGCAAATTGAACACCATTGGTTTTTTTAAGCCTTGTAAAATCTTATATCTATATGTTTAATTGGACTACCTAAAAGCTGATTCCCTCTAACCAAACCATGTAGACCATCATGAAAACAATAAAAAAATAAGAGTTTTTTTTTCAATGGCAAGCTGGGGTTAGGCAGACCCCTACCAGTTTATCGATCAAAACTATATAGATACAATTGAGATTCAGGTTAACCTTGGGAACCAATCAGGAGGGCAGTTTTTCTAGTGGCATTCCCCAAAATTGTTAGATATGGAGGCTAGTATTCTAGCCATCTCATTTCCTGTAGGAGTGGTATATTGAATTCTGAACCTATCAAAATTATACAAAATATCAACATCCCCTGCAACTGAGGCCGGATTATCTCTGCCTTCAATTTTCTCTGTTAAGACCTGCTACAAGGTCTATGCGAGAAGACTCAATGATGATTTGCTGGTTAACATTCAAAGTTCTCAATTCCTTAGATATTAACTTACCTTGACTGTGCACCCAGCCAGCCTTGAGGAAAAGCCCCTTGGCTATATCCCTCAGAGTATAACCTATTTTCCAACTCCTCTGGAATATCCCATACAGTGCCAAAAGAGGGGCATTTGTACTTCATGCGATGACCAATTGTGTTTCTTATGGTATATATATATATATATATATATATATATATATATATATATATATATATATATATATATATATATATATATATATATATATAATTTAGTCAATTGTGCCTAAAATCTAGTTGGAATCTCACAATGCAAGTTATTTTGACACAATGTAACTTTATAGACGTGTTCAACGTGATCGATTTAGTGAGAACTGACTTTTGGATCATGCTTTTTAAGCAAAAAAAAAAGAAAAAGTGCATTTACAATCGTGGACTTTGCATTAGGAGAGACTTGTACACAAGTCAAATTCTGGCGATACAAAAATCAGCTTCTACTAAAACAACACATAGATCACATTTGATAAAACATGTAGATCACATTTATAATGTTAGATGTGATAAATAACAAAAAATATGGTGTTTTGCTAAGTCAATTGTATTTACAATCAATTGTAGCAAATATCAAACATTATAGTATATATATTTGCTACAATCGATTTAGAATATCATGATGCGAGTTGTTTTGACTCAATCTAACCTCATAGATGTGTTCAACATGCTAGATTTAGCAGGGATCGACTCTTGGATCATGTATTTTTGGCCAAAAAATATGTTTCATCGAGTCATGAAGAAAATAATACATTGATAGCCATTGATTTTTGGATGGATGAAAAAAAATAGTATGTAGATCGGATTCTGGTGATCCAAAAAACCAGTTCCAACTAAATAAAATATGTAGATCACATCCATGGTGTTAGATATGAAAAAAAAAACAAAAAATAAAGTAACGTTTTTGCTAAGTCAATTGTATTTATAATCGATTGTAGCAAATATTATATGATATATATATAGTAGGTGGCAACTGCCTACTACTTTTCTACTGGGCTTTGAAAGGATTTTTTTTTCTAAAATCCGATCATACATATGTGATTTATATGCTTGATTTTGTAGGAATCGACTCCTTTGGTTCATCAGATTCTAACACATAATTAAGTTTTTATAAGATTTAAAAATCAATGGTCTATAATTTTTAAAAATATTCAATGCTTAAAAAAATCATCTTTTATCAAAAAAATATATTCCAAATATCATTTTCTAGCAATTTGACCATGCCGAACACATCTACAGTTTGCAAAAAAAACCCGAAAACACCTATTCACTGGTGGTAGGCAGCAACCACTTTTCTTATATATATATATACACTCTTTACGAGACGAATATGAGCCAAGCCACAAGCGGCCCTTATTGTTTCTCAGTTGGACCCTGGTAATTGGGATCCAAACAAGAGCAATTGACCAGGCTCATAAGCAAGCTTTGTAACACAAATCACATGACATTGATTTGAATGGATCCACCATTCGGTTGTGGTATTTTTTATGACATTATAATTGGATCCATCAACTGTAAAATTTTCGAGCCCCAGACTAAACCCATAGTCGCTATTGATGAATTTTTAGGGAAAAGAAAACATTTTCCCGAAAAAAGCACAGCTGTGGACTTGCCTCAATGGACCACACCATAGTAAAAAAAGAAAACAAATTTATTGTTAGATATTTTAACAAGTTTGTTTATTTCTAAAAAGTTAATAAAATCATAACAAACCAAAAAAGAAGGAAAAGAAAAAAATATCTGAAACAAAATATTTAAATAAAAATAAAAGCACAAGCTATTTCAATAAAACCGAGTTGATTTAAGGGAAAATAAAAGAAAGTACAACATGGCGTGCACTACGCTCTACGATCTACCATAACACCCTATCAATTAGAAAAAAACAACGACTTATTTTCGGTTCCACATTCTAAAGTAGAAAGGCAATAAGAAAACAGTGTAAAACGACATACAAATCTACATCGATTAAAATTTACAGACGCTGGGCTATCCTTCCCCCACCTGTCACCCTCTCGTCACAGGAGGGTGCAAACTGTAAAACACATGAACGAATCCCTTTAAATGTGGTAACCTCTGGCCCTTCCACAGAGGAGTGCATTTGTTGGTATGTTATATTCGTTTTGGAGGCTCCTCTCTGGCGTCCAAACCCTTATGTAGAGTTGCTGGCCAAGGTACTGCCTTCCCCAGTTTGCAGACCTAAGGTTCCACATCCCTTCATTATCGAAGGACACATAAATTGCTGTCCAGGCATTTGGGTACACCTACAGAGAGAGAGAGAGAGAGAGAGAGAGAGAGAGAGAGAGAGAGAGAGAGACCAACTTAAGTTAAACTGAGTCAAATGAAATTAAGTTAAACTGAGTAAAATGAAATTTGGGAATTAGAATGGCCACATCCTTTTCCATCAAAGAGGGTCAGCGTACCTGAACGGTGTATCTAGTAGGAGCATCAACCAGATTATATGTCCTTCTCCTGGCTTGTGACCACTGTCCCAAACCCATCCTGCATTAAAAGTTATTTGAAATCATGACTCGAACTATGAAAAATAAATATTGACCTGCAAAAGAGGAGGATAAGGGGAAAGGGCATACCCTACAACCCAAAAATCATAACCATCGAGGTGCCATGACTGAAGGCTGTTCTCATTATTCTGGAAAACTATTTCCACAAACGCATGATAGGCAGCAGATGCAACTGCAGTGCCTAGGTAGGCAGCATTTCCTGAAGGGAAGTCTTGAATGCTGTTGAGACTGAACACTCCAACTATGCCGAAATAATCGGCAAGCTTCAATGGCGTGTCGACGTTAACATAGGAGACACCATTTACCGCATAACGTTGCTTGCCGTTAATTCGAGGTGCAGAGTTTGCAAACACGATCGTTCTGGAGGGTACAATCTTGCCATAGTGGAATGACCCTTGCGGGTTAGGTCTAGCTGCGCTTGCTGTCAAATTCCATCTGTCAAAGGGATCGTGAAATCAATAATTTCCAAAAGTTAAAATCAACAGTCACAGGCAGTATACTTGAAAGCATCTAATTATTTTGTAATCCTAGAATCCGGTAACATTACCTGAATGATCTAGCCTGGTTGAGAGACCAAGCCACTTCATAGGTAGGGCCCCAAGGGATGGGTCCTGACACAGGGGCATAAGAATTTGTATAGTGCAGCACAGCGGTGGCTGTGACAACACGGCGACTGAAACGGGTAGAGGCAACAATGTAATAGTCCTTGGGGCCCTGATCAGCTGTGACCAAAACGGCCACTGATTGTCCAACATGCACGTCCAGGGAATCATAGACATTTTCAATCGGATGTGCGCCTTCAATTTCTACCAGCTTCAGCTTATGACCCTGAATCCTGAAGTTGAGTGATGCCTGCAAGCCCACATTGGAGATCCTAAAGATATAGGTTTTGCCTGTCAAAAAAAAAAGTTCTCGGGTTGTCAGATGTTTATGCATCCATTTAAGTCATTCTAACAATATTTCATCTGAATATGTATGCATGCATACAACACACAAAAATGTTATATTTCATCCATCAGCAATGACTGGCATTTACGCCTGCGCACATCCACTAAACTTGCAACATGCAAGATCCGATGTGCTTGACCTGATAGCCAAGTGATGAATGAAATTCATAGGCTACCTAGCACAAAACCACCTTTAAGACTCAAATCAGGTATCTTCAAACCATGATTAGAGGATTTCAAATGATAAAAAACACTTGGAGAGAATTTTAAGTTGTCAGGCATCAAGGAGAAGAAAAGAACACTTTCAAGGTGGATCATCTTGTTTCAAGAAACATTTTAATATAACAAAATATGGCATATCTAAGTCACTTGGTTCTGCCTATAGGGATCTAGGTCTCTCTATACTCATTCTGAACCCAAATGAAGAGTAGAATACGGGGATAAGACCTAATTAAGATAAAACTTGGTGAACCTGATTTAGTTCCTGAAAAAAAGACTCAGATCCAACAGAGATCTGAGTCAAGCTAATCAAATCAGATCTGGTTCTACCTATAAACAGCAATATGAGTGGCAAATTTAGCTCTAAAAATCAATCTACACTGAACTTAAAAGCAACATAACTCTATGGAGTAATGTAAGCATCGAAGCGAGAAGCACAAAAGACAGTCCCATTACCTTGATCCACATTGAAGGTGGAGGAATGTGATTGACCATTTATAAGAACTCCATCGGGGAAAGGCAAAGGGTGTCCCGCATCCAGGAAATGTTGCAATGTCTACATATGTCACAGGTCAAAGTATGAATCAATCATGGGTCCAGAACATAGGCGCATAGTTAACAGCTACTAGGACAAAGAAAGCATGAAAAATATTGAACATATTTTCAAATCTATAGTAACAATACATTACAATAGCCTATAGGTATCTCACCAAATCCACAGGTTTACGAACCTTATGGCCAAACTTGGACCAGTCACCAATGAGCACTGTATGGTCCCCAGAAGGAGGAGGATAAGGAACAGGTATGAGAGGCCTTTTAACAACAACAATACCTCCAAACCCTCCAGCAGCTTTGTGCATGCCGGTTGAAGGAAAGTAAGAATATGTGCCGATCTGATCTTTTGGTTGGAATCTGTATGTGTAGTTTCCTCCTGGTGGGATAGGACAATTTGTTCCAAGAACTCCATCTTGCCATGAGTTTTTCCGCTGTTTAATGCCATTCCTAGCAGTTTTCCATAGTAACAAATATATCAAGTGATGCAATATGGCCTAAGGAGCATAGAAAACAGATGACATAGATGATAACTGCTATCATGTATAACAAACATAAGGAGAAATTGGGTAACCAAAGATTTGTTAAGCACCTGCATTTTGACAACAGGGGACACAACATTACAACCCAATCAATGTTTTAAACAATTAGCTGGTCCTTTTCTTTCTTGAAAAAATGTACAAAAAGGAAAGCAAAACGTACAAGTCGTTCCTTTAATTACATTAATAGAAGCTCATTCCTTTAATTGCATAAATAGAATCTTTTTAGCAATACATATTGACAACATCACTAACTGAAATGTGAAAAGGTTGTGAAGGATTGCTATGAGATCGTCCAAAGAATACATGAAATCACTTGCAACCAGCTTATAATGTACAGGAAAAGAATAGTTTAGAGTCTAGACTCTACCAAATCTGTTTAAACAAGTCCACCCAAAACTCAATCCTATACAAAAGATTGCAGGGCTCTGTTTAATTGAGCAATGAAAAGTTCAATATCAGCTGGGCTGAACCAACCATTTTAAACCATTTCAGCACTGATTATATCCATCCTGGATAAGCAAATCGAGATCTTCAAATTTACTCGAACAAAGGGTCAGATTCCACATGAACTAGACCAGACAAATCAATTCAAGCAACCTGACAAAGTCTTTGCCTAGATCATTATGGCTTTTTCACAGACCCAATTTATCCAGTTGGCCCCAGAGCCATGGTAAGATCAATAACACATCGATTGCTTAGAAAGAGAGAGCAACTTGAGAATGACTGCTGTCTCTCTTCTCACTCACTAGCAAGAAGATCAAATATATCCCAATTTCAAGCACATAGCCAAACAAATGAAATGCTTTTAGCTGAAAATTGGATTGAAGATACATACCAGGTGAGAAGGAAAGGCTGATCTAGCTTGTTGAAGACATTAAGAATGATGTTGTCATTAGTCATGCAGACTATGCGAGGGCCAGGAAACTGCCCATTAATGAGTATGCCCTTAACAATCCAGCCAACAGAAGAATCAGTCAATAAACACAAAAACATGCTGTGATGCTTAAAAGGGTACAAATGTAAATCATGCTTTTTCAGAAGTAGCATGATTGACTCCAACCTGTTGGCGGACGCCAAGAGGGTAAATTGTTCCATAGGTGATCGTCCATGTTAGGAGCCTATAAGGGTTATCTGCTCTAACAAGGCAGAAAAAAAGGCAAGACAGAACACCATAAAGGAGATGTGGGAAGCTATTTCCTCTCATGTTGTCGCAAGAAAAATGACTAGATCTTGGACTTCCTGCAAATCCACATTCATACTGAGAAACTTCTACATTGATCAAGTTGAATCTAAGCACACAAAATATCTCCATATCTAAAGCTTCAACAGAGACCATAACGATATGCAAATACATGTAGAAAAACCGTACAAAACAACAAAAAGGGAAATGAAAAAGATTACATAGTGTCTGGCACTTCATTGAACATTTTAAGTTGCAAAAACCAACTAAAATAAAATGTTTGAAATTGGAATCTTACCAAGCCAACATCAACAAAATTTTACAGTTTAGTGATCTTGAAGTACAAGCATGTTATCTATCTAGAACACCACAGAATTGAATTGTGAAAATCTTTTATATTCAGATGGTGGAAGACTTCTACTTAGAGTTTCAGCAAGGCTTCTACTGAACATTTCCAGAAACCGTACACTTTGAAGTGTTGAAAACACAGAAAGAGCAAGTTGGATCTGAAAACAGCAAGAAGCATTTTAGACGTAGAAAATGCAGCACTAGAATATGTGTTTCTCGTCATTAACAAAGTGAGCGCAAAAAATCCTTTCCGCTAGAACACTTCACGTCAAAATTTACAACAGTAAGAGGCATCCACATATTTTAAGAGGAAAAAACTGTTGATTGCAACTATATCTCTCAATTAGAAAGCTCAAAAAGTAGCTCAAAATCTGAATCCATTTAAACAGCCGAATGCATCTTGATTTAGGAAACTATGGCAAGCGATCAAGAGATTTCAGCCACGATCAAACAAAAATAAGTGAAAACTATGCTCTGGAAACTCTAGAGCTCCAAATCTGAAGCCTAACAGGGCCAGACAGTACAGAACAGGCGGTGTTTTCACAAAAGTAAGTGTTATCTGCGGCATTTACCAAAGGCATTGTGAATCAAACGAATGAAAAAAAGCATTTCCAATATCCGAAACAGATCTACAAAACGACAGATTCATCTCGATCCAGATGAAAGAACGACACTGGAGAATCGGCGATTTCCGAAACTGACATCACAAGAAACCTTTAAACGTCTACATTCTAAAGAAGAAAGCTCAACAATGCAGTTCAGAGAGATCCACGGCGGATTAACTCCCTCTCTCCGAACTCTAGAGATAAAAAATTTCTCAGTAAAGCCGAAGCCTCGTCAGTTATGTTTATCCACTTTTTCCAACAAATGAACGTCCAGAGAGTCTCAGAGAAACCATAAAAAAAAAGCTAGCTTTTAGCAGCGAAGAAGCACAAGCAAAACAAAATCCACGATCTTTTCATTGCATCAGACGAGGGAAACGAAAGAAGATTCACAAGAAAGAAATGAAGAAAGAGAAGGAGTTCCTACCGGAAAACGCGAGAGACCTCCGGAGCTGACCGGAGAGCCCAGTTCGCAACAGGACAGAGGATGCAGCAAGAAGAGACAGCCTTTAAAAAGAGGCGGGAAGGAACGGTGAATCCTTCACCGACAGCTCCGGATGCCAGGCTAGCGCCTCATATACGACGCGCTTTCTTAATCTTAAGAGATTTATAATACCAATTTTCTTGTGTTTTAAATTTGAAGCATCGTCTTTTTGTGTCACTCCTTCACTTGCATCTGTATCCGTAACGCAGATTTCCGCCATTAACGGGGAGCGACTATTTAGCGTGATTCTGCGTCCCAAGGCCCACCACCTCGCCTCCCTTTTTCTTTTCTTACCTTATTTTTTTTTTTCTCATGTCTCCTGCACGATCTACGGCGCAGACGAAGCTCAACGAGGCAGATGCTTAGCAACACGAGACGTTCTGAAGAATGAAACAAAGAAATACTGTGAACTGTGATGCGAATGGTCACGGGACCAACCGCAAATCGTTATGTGACTCCTCCTCAGATAAGCAGTGTCCTGTGAGTCCTCTCGCCCTCTCCTTGTTGATTTTAAATAATGCGGTAAAAAACGTCCCCTCTTTCACGTGCGCGGGTGATCTCCGAGTTGTTAAGCGATGGGGAAGGTCCTGTATAATGGGGTGAAACGGATCGGACCGTAGTGGATCCAAATCTGAATTCGAATATTGGGCAGTAAGTATGAATTCTGGTTTGGACCCAAGATGGATTAGCTTCGCTTGGTAGAGTTCAATCTGGATCGTGATTTGAGTTGAGGAAAGAACCGAGTCCGAAATGAGTCGAGCGGTCCGACTCAGCTGGAGGCGTCTTTGCACATTCATGGATGAGATCGGCCCGCACACGCACTTAATTCAATGTGTTTTGTCAGCCTTTTACAGCTCACTTTTTGGTCTGTAATCGTACACCTTTTTCGTGTACGCTCACGGCTCACGGGATGCTTTGCGTCCTTGATGTTTCACTCTGACCGGTTAATGCTCCAGGAGGAGGGGGAGCTATTATATGAGCACCGCATCATCATTTTGACCGTCAGATTGGAAAATTAACGGTTCAGATTATTGTGGGAGTCGATAATCTCGGATTTTAACCGATGATGACTAGCGGTAAACACTTAGCGCAAACCCTTTTTTCGCTTTTTTTTTTTTGTTTCTTGAGGTATTTTGCAACATATGTTTTTTTTTTTTTTTTACAGTGGGGTTAAAGTAGGGTAATTTTCTTATACGGACTTACCTTTTAAGTGAAATTCAAATTACATGTCAGGTACCACCCTTTTCTCAAATTTCTGATATAGACATGTTTTTTTTTTTGACAATAGCCAATTAAAGTCCTAGTCTAACATGTAATTAACTTCACCTAGAGCATGTTTGGAAGCAAGAAAAACTCTCATAGAAAAAAAAATTGCTTCTAAATGAGAAGTTTTTTCTTGTTTGTATAGTATGAAAAACACAGTAAAGAAATGCGAAAAAAAGAAAGAGACAGAGAGAGTCGCTCAATCCCCTCTCAAAGAGATGGTTGAACTGAGTGAAAGGTTCTCAACTGTGCTCAAGAGAGAGAACAAAAAAGAAAGATACCAGAAATAGTGGCAGGCGGCTGAGGGATGGTTCAACTGGAGAGATATGAGTCCACAACAATAAAAGAAAGAGAGATATTTGAAAACCATGATGAGTAGGAGAAAGATGAAGATGAAGATGAAGATGAAGGAAGCTCTTCTTGTGACAGCCTCATAGAATAAGGTGTGTTGTGGGTTAGAATGGCAATGGATTGGGAGAAAATGGAGCCCCGCCCCGCCTTGCCTTGCCCTATTTAGACCAAGAATGGAGGATAGGAAACAGAGAATGAATCGGGGATGGAGGTTGAAATCAAAACCCTTGAGAGGATGAACTTACTCTTTCTTTCACTCTATCGCACCTTGCCCCGTTTGGATCAGGAATGAAGAACATGAAATGATAAATGAACCGGGGATGAAGGTTAAAATTAAAACCCGTGTGGGGATAGAGGTGGGGATGGACTTACTCTTTCCCCCACCCAATCATTGTTTTTTGTTAAAGAAATTATTATTATACTTTTATACGTATCACAAAATCTTTTTTATACATATATATATTCCTAACTTTAACATAAAACTTTTTTTTTAATCTCTCGTCTCTCCTTCCTCTTTTTCCTTTATTGCTCTCCTCGCCTTTTTCTAACAACGGAAGGATCGGAAAAATGAAACCCTGCCTCGCCTCACCCCATTTGAACTGGGGATGTAAAACATGAAACAAAGAACCCGTGTGACAATGAAAGCGGGGATGGAGGGAAAATTTTTGAGACGGGGCCTGCCCCCACCCCTGTTCACTGCCATCCTTAGTTGCGGGTAGGTTGCCCTAATGCAAAAAAAAAAAATGATAGAAAAAAAAATTTAGAAAAATTTCACCGCCTTGTTTCTTATCAAAAGTCAAACTTTTTAGAAAAAATTTCTCTTTTAGAACCGTTGGAAAAGTTGCAATTTTTTCTTTTCTAGAATTTTTTCTATCATTTCTCGCTTTCAAACGTGCCCCTAGTTAATCTAAGTTATATATTTTGAAATGCCAAATATATCCTCCTACCCTTTTTCCCTCATTCATCGATATATATGGATCTGACCCATACTTGTGAGGCAATTACAAAAATATAGGTTATATATGCTTTTGAATGTTGGTTTTAGTTTTAGATCTTAATCTGGCTCAGATCTCATCACCTATTAATTACTTTTTTTTTTTTAGAATGGATGTAATAATTTCAAATAGCAAAATGGGAGTCTTAGGACCGTTTGACCCAAACCTGACTTTAATATGTATCAGGTTCTAACTTTGATCTGAATAGGCCCAAATATATTTGTTAAAGATAACACAAATTCACATATATGCTATCTAATACAAAATATTGCTCAGATCCAGTTTGAAATTCTATTTTTTATGATTGGCACTAGTTTTAGGCCTATATCCAACTTAGGTTTCATAAATCATGATAAAGCTTTGAATCCGGCTGGGCCTATGTTAAGGGGTTCACTAAAACAGAGTTACACCTATCCATTTTTCTTGTGAAAAAATAGGGTTCGGTTTGCCTGACTTTGATTCAAACCATAATGCTGATTTCGTTCCAACCAATATCCAAAACATAGCTATCGTGGATCTGGCCCAAATTCAGATGAGACTCGAGTCAAAACTGAAACTATGAGTAAAATCCGTAGTAATCATTCGCAAGTCTGACGTTCAAGGGTAAAATAAGAATTTTAAAGTACTTTTAAAGTTCAAGAGATAAAGTTAAGTAAGCACATATTTTTAATAGTTAAAGGATAAAATGGGAATTTTGAATTATTTTTAAGGGGGCTTTGCGTGTCACGGAAGAGTACGCCCCGCCCTTTCCTTTCCGCGGAAAAAGAATCCGGCCGCCCCTCACGGGAACCCTTTTTGCTGAAAGTGGGATGTTCTCGTGGATTTTGGGCTCCTTTCCCGCGAGGAAAATGAGTTCCCAGTTTGCTTGGTTACGATGAGGCCCACGAAAATGCACGCCTGTCTCCCCGTTTTCTGTGACAATCAAACGCACCCTTAAAAGTATTGTCAGTGGAACCCTGTGGAAATTAAGAAAAGATGGTACCCGACATGGAATTTCAGGTAAAATGTGGTTCTGCATTAGTAAATTACCCATTAAAGTAAAACTGTACTTTGACGATTTGTTACGATCGCCTCTTCCAAAAGATGTGGGGCCCATCCCTTTAACGTGGGTCCAGGTCCAGCCAACATCATGATTGAGTAATGGTGTCAACGGGTCGGACCTTCACGGGACACAGGTGAGTCTGGACCCATATTAGACTCTGAGGTGCTGTTGTCAGGTTAAGAACCGAGTCTGATTAAAACTGCTATAGAAAAAACCATGCCTGGGTCTTATAATAAGGATTTCATAAATAAGACTCAGTTTGTATCTGATAAATTAATGTTTTTTTTATGTTTTTAATTAAAAATTGCAAATCTTAACTTGAGTCGGGCCCAGATCCCCTATGGATTTTTTTTAAACCATATACTTCTTTATATATTAATCAGGCCCTATGTGTCCAATCCGATTTCTTAATTGAACCTCATCCTTTATTACCAAAACCAGATCCTATTAAATCTGGTATGGATCAAGGCAAGGTCATATCTGACCCATTAATACCCCTAATATTGATGAGAAAGGCTACCAAGTCTCAACAATTTTTTTCCCTGAATTTTAACGATAAAATTTCCTGATTTTTTTTTAATCTTTTAATTTTTGGTTATTTTTTCAAAAAAAAATCGATTCAATTTGATTCAGACTGGTTTTCTGAGTCTTCTTGAGAAACGATTCAGTTTAGAAACCGATTCTGGCAACATTGACAAGCTCTGTTGTCATATATGGGTGGTATGTTACAAATGTGGACCAACATATAACGGTGTAAAGCAGCTTTCACCTTTCTCCATGGAAATTTTAGGATTGCAATGGATAAGGGCGACATCATGCTGAAATGCAAAAAAGTAGATCCTAATCTGATTCAGATAAAACAGATCCAATGAGGTAGAGTTGAATCCACATCAGAAATATGTGGTAAACAAATGCAATTTATAGGATTAGATTTTGATGCAAACTAGATCCAATCTAAAACCCGACTGAAATCTGAAAATAACCTGATTTAGCAAATCTAAATTTGATTCAGATCCATATTCTGATCTTACTTTAGGGATCTGAATCTGGAAATAACATGTCAGATTCGTATCAGTTATATCTTACTAAATCCGATTCATTTGAATTATGTTTTGGCTTCACATTGGTAGCTGCATTGGCTTTTGGTATAATAAGACAATTCCTTTATTAATTGGCAAGTTATCCATTTTAGCTGTTGTCGCCACAAGCTAGTGTTTGGATTCATCTTTTTTTTTTTTGCGTAGTCACAAATATCGCCGGTATTTTCATATATTTTCAAAATATTATCTATTTAAAAAACGTCACAATTTTATCATGCAATAAAATAAAATTTTGCGAGATTATATCTTTGTATTTTAGAAAAGAAGGATGGTCCTACCTTTTTTCTTGTTAGGCCCTTTGGAAAATCATACTTTCAAGTATTTTTGGCTAGATATGTATCGTTAGATGCATTTATCATTGTCTACTCAATAGGGAGCATGTGTTTGATTAAGAGTTTTTATGCTTAGATCTGTATTTTAAAGAGGTAAAAAATCAATGGTTGATATTATACTAAGATTGAATGATGAAATATTTTTATTTTTATAATAAACCAATTTGAAAGGAAGTTTGTTTCTTAGTAAATAATCAATGATAAGAATATTTAAGGGTTTAGATTGAGTAAAAAATACTTGAAAGTGTGATTTTTAGAGAGTCCTAACGGGACCTAACAAAAAAAGTGAAAAAATGATCGTATTATACAAGTAATTTGCAGTGATTCTCTGAAAACTCTATAATTTTTTATATTCTTTCAATTTTCAAAATTACAAATATCTAACATCGTTAGGACCTTTTTACCCTTGGCAACTACGAATTTAGGCATTTTTGCGATAAAATTATATCGTCCGTCTAATATGTCGAACACCCACTTAAATCCAGAATCGTATGTTTTTTTATGCATAAATTTATTTAGACCTCACAAACTCGCATAAATTTATTTGCAAAATCTTGATAAAATTAAAACCACCAAAATCACAAATATCCTACTCTTTCACATATAATAAAAAATTTTGCATAAAAATATTTGTGAAACATACCTTATAAATAACATACTTTTTCTCATATATCCTGAAATTGCATAAATTTATGTGTGAAATTGTACTTAAAGAGAACCAACAAAATCACAAATATGCTACTTACATATTTGCAAAATTTTTATTATATGTAATTTTTCTTAATAGTTACGATTTTGTTGAATTATATATATACTTGTTTTTGTTTTTGTGTTTCTTTTTCTCATTTATGTCTTTAATGAACTTCTTTATAGAACCCCTACGACAATTCATGCATTCCGAGGAGGTCATTGTATCATCATTATGATCAACTTCTTCATCTATAGGTTCGAAATGTGAGTTCCATACAATATATACTTGTGTATCCCTATGTATATTTCCTAGGAAGTTGTGGTATCATCCTTGTGATCTACTTTCGTTTAGGGTTTACTATGTTTACAGTTTTTTTCATAAAAATATATATTGTTATAAATGATTTATGATTATTTGTTTGTCTTTTAGTTAATATTTGTTATTCTTGTATTGGTGTAATGGGTTTACTATGCAAAAGCATTAAAAGGGCTAAAGTACACTATCGTGGTTATTGTAAGTAGTCAATGATAGCGCCTTAAAGGGTTAAAGTACATTATTGTAGGTCTGATTATACTAATTAGAAATCTATAGCGGTCTCCAAAAATATTACCTTTAAAACATTTATGACTTTGATGTCTCGTAAATTTGGATATGCGGCTTTAACCCTCTAGTATAATTATTCTCCAAACAACCAAGAAATGTAGATAGATGTTGAGGATGATGATGATATAGAATCGATGTTATTTAGTGGTGATGTTTACTTGAAAGTATGCAAAGTTAATGAAGGAGCAGTTAAACAACGAGTACTTGATCGATGAAATGATATAAATTCTATGAAGAATGTGCAACTATCCCATGCACCATCTATCGATTTGAGTCTTTTGGGCAAAAGGTTTAATAATTTCCAACACTACTGAAAGTTTTTGAAAGATCATGTAATCCTAAATAACTATAAAGCAAAATTTTTATAGAGCTGCAATAACAAAGTCACTGTCGTATGTACAAGAAAGAACACTTATATGGCAGTTGATTGCTCTTGGAAGACCCATTGTACAAAGGTACGCAAAGCAAGTTTCTTTCAAGTGAAGAGGTATGATAGCAAGCATACATGTGGTGCATCACTGAGCAACCTTGTAATGGATAAAGTGCATTCAAAGTGTTATTCATAAACGCATGCACGATAGCCCCAAGAAAAATTATGAATGACATCAATTGTGAGGAAGGTGTGAAAGTTACTTATAAACAAGCATGACGTGAATGAAAATACACTAAGGTTGTATTATATAGTTCATTCGAACAATCCTTCAAGATGCTTCTTGTTTATTTCGATCATCTGATAAATGCTAACCAATGATCACTAGGGTATATTAAGATTGATTGGAAAGATCAATTTAAGTACATGTTTTTATCTTTTTGGTCAAGCATCAATGGGTTTTTAAAAAGATGCCCGCCAATTCTTATGATAGATGGCACATTCTTAAAAGGAAGATACACAGATATGTTATTGTCAACCCATAGTATTGATCCTTATGGTGAGATATTTTCAGTAGTATCTGCATTTATTGATAGGGAGTTTAAATATTCATAGGCATGATTTTTATACTTCGATGAGTTTTGAGAGAAAGTAGTATTGACAGTTATCTCATATAAGCATCCAGGTTTAAAATATAGCATCTTTTACACATGGCCTACATGTCATGTTGGATTTTGCATGAAGCATTTGATGTAAAACTTTTTAAAGAAAATCGTTCTATTAATTCGACAAAGGATCGTGTCGGGGAGGTAGAGATCAGGCCCCTCAGAGGTTGAGAGAAATTGTTTAAGATTACTGACAATGCATGCCCTTCTGATATCGGATCCCTCATTCGATTGCAAGTGAATCTTCATCTATGAATGAAGTCTCTGGCCTTTTCACCATCTTTCTGTCTCAGGCTGCAGAGATGATTCAATGTGGGCAAGGCCTCATTATGGAATAGGAATCGTTCGATAAAAAGGTTGACCACCTTATCAAACTCTCGCAGCTCGATTGGATTGATATGCTCAAAGTACCACTTGGTTGTTGTGCCCTCTAGGCTACGCAGAAAGCATCTAAACAAAGCTCGATTATCTCTCTTGAATCGATTGCATTCTGCAAAGAACATAGCCAGGTGTCTTTAGAATTATCCTGCATTTTAAAACAAAGGCGAGTTATTTTCAAAATCTTTTTCAAAGGTTAGTTGACTTGTAAAAGTAAAATTTTGCATTGATAACACAGGAATACCCGCTTTTTTCACTCTTTTGCCTCACATAATCATCGGAGGTACGCCATCCCTTCTATCTTCATTAAAGAAGTTTCCTACTCGGCCGAGCATGTCCTCCCTGCTATTACCAGCTACTTCAAGGATATCTACGCCCATAACTTATTCGCATGTGGCTCTATCGACAATTTCTTGGTTTGATCAATGAGCTGCACTACTTCCAGATCCCTTCAGGCTTCTTTCGCTGAATCTGAGATTTTTTCTGCTATTAGGGATTTGTCTGGGTAGAAAGCACCCAGTTTTGATGGTTTTCTGATTGATTTCTTTCGCATCTTTTGGCAATGCGTTAAAGCTGACCTGCTTCAAGTCCTAGCTGAATTTCATCGCAACTGTCGGTTGCTGGTTCATTCTCATCTGGCTATTGTCTCTCTTAGTCCAAAGGACACGACGTCTTCCAACATCTTCAGATTCCATCCTAACTCCGTGTTGAGGGGGGATCTACTGTATTATTGCTAAGGTGTTGGCCAATCAGCTTTGTAGCGTCGCCCCTTAGATTTTCTCTGATTCTCAGTTCGCATTCATCCTTAGCAGGCAGATTTCACATTGTTTCATTCTAGCCTCTGAAGTTATGCACTCTTTAAAGCACATCGGTCAGCCATTCTTCACTCTGAAGCTCGACTTCAATAAAGCTTTTGACTCGGTTCATTGGCCTTTTCTCTTCCACATGCTAGACAACTTTGGGTTTGGTAGTCGCTTCACTAGCTGGGTGCACAAACTTGTCTCTAATGCACACTCTCAAATTATGATTAATGAAGTCCAAGGCCAGCAGTTCAAGATCGGGCAAGGTATCCAGCAAGGGTGCCCTCTATCTCTTCTTCTTTTCAATGTTGTCGATGAAGGCCTTGTGGTCCTGTTAAAGAGGATCGTTCTGCACCAGATAATTGATCCTATCGAAATCGAGGAATTCCTCTTTCATATTCTAATTTATGCGAATGACATGATCCTTTTCGGCCGCGCAACCATTCAACAAATGCTGTGTTTCAAGCTTGTCCCCCATTTCTTCCTTTCTCTGTCCAATTTATCCTTGAATAACAGTAAATGCTACCTGTCCATGGTAAACGCGTCTCCTTCTTTGCTTAACATTGGCCAGGAGATTTTTGGGTGATTAGTCATAGAGCTTCCTATGTCCTATCTGGGCCTTCTTCTACATCTTTCACATATCTCGGCTACCTCTTTGAACACTACTCTTCAGAAAGTCCAAACCAAAATTTTATCCTGGCAGGCCTCTTACCTCTCTATTGCGGGATATTTAACTCTAATCAAGCATGTTCTTTCATCTACCCCAGAATTCATTATGTTCATGTTCGTGTTGCCTATCGGTGTGCACAAAAAACTCTCTCGCTTAATGGCGAATTTCCTTTGGTCTGGTCACTCCCCTCAGCATAAGCGCCATCTGGTGGCTTAGAACTTTCTGTCGCTTGCTTGGAACAGGGAGGGTTTGGAGATTATTGACTCCCATATGCATAACATCATTCTCATTGTTAAGATAAGTTGGCAAGCACACCAACCTGGATCTACTTGCGTAAATTTCCTCCTCGCTAAGTACGACTCCTTCGAGTCGCTTCAATATGATTCTCGTTCAAACAAACTTCTTGCCTCCCCGCTATATAGGTCTTGGATCAAAGCTTGGTCGGCCATCATCTCTAAGGAGGGTATCCCTTAACTCATTTCTCAGTTTATCCAAAGTACTATTGCGCCAGAAGGTGCCTTTTGCACTAAATCATGTTACTTGTCAATGTTGTCGTCGGGTGCTGATTGCTTTCCTGCAAGCCTTATCTGGGGCAGTGGGCCTAGCTACTCCCCATTCAAAGTTCCTTGCTTGGCTAATTGTGCATGACCGGGTCCAGACTTACTGTCTTCTAAAGCGCTTTAGTTTTCATCTTTCATGTAGGTGTATTTTGTGCAAGTCTGTTGAAGAATCTGTGTATCATCTTTTCTGAGATTGCCCCACCTTTAGGGACATTTTCAGGCATACCTGGAATGAGCCTAAAGTCATCGTGCGTCAGGAGTCTTTCGCTTTGGACCTGTTGTGGAGCCCGCAATCTGTTCGAAAGTGCAAAATATGGAGAACGCAATATTCCAGAAATGCCCTATTACTTTAGGAAAACTGGCGCACTGCATCTTATTAGATGTGCACTGTATTTTACGTTTCTCGATCCCTGACCTTCAACGCTTTCTAACGTCTCGGCTTCCTCCTGAACCGGGTGATCAGCCAGTGCTTTTGCTTCACATTTATGTTCTGGTTTTGTTTCTTTGGCTTTTGGGCCTGTTGTTCCGTGTTCTTGATCTCAACAATGTTGACCCTTTATCTTTAATGTTGATGCTTATTTTCGTCTCTTTCTCTCTCTCTCTCTCTCTCTCTCTCTCTCTCTCTCTCTCTCTCTCTCTCTCTGCACCTATGTGAGCCTTGACTAGGATTCGAGTTTGTGTATTGGGTTTTTATCTAAGAATAAATTGGACTTAACCATTAGAAAAATGAAACCCGGTTCCTAGCAAGATAAGATAAACCAGACTCAATTCATATACGGCTGTTGCAAAACAAATTTAAAGTATTCGGGATCCAGGTTCAATGGCATCTAGTGGCTTGGATTTATAAGAAAATGACATTCCAGATTCTTTAGTAGACATGACCGCTGACCAAGGAGCAAATCAAGTGGAGCATACCTAGGGATGTCAATGGGTTGAGTTTGACCCAGACCCAACCTGTACCAAACCCTATAGGGTCAGGGTTTGGTGGTAAAGAAGAAGGTCTGATCAAATGTTAGGTCAAACTGTCCAATTAATTGATGGAGTTGGGTATGGTTTGTGAAATTTCATACCATACCCAAGTTCTTATTAAGATCCTTGATTTTTCAATGTAATATATATATAGAGAGTATTGACTTGGTAATCCTTATAGAACCCAAGCATGGTTTTCTTTATGGTGGACCGATTAGACCTGTGTGTGGACCTCCACCTCACCACAAAGCCAATCTAGGTCTGATCTATTCACACCCTAAGCATACCATACATAGGTTTAGATGATAGACTCAACATCCTATCTAAGATCCAACGACTACTGAATCTCACGTTATATCAACTTCCAATATGGAGAGTTCTAAGGATAATAAGACTTTGCTTGATAAACCTCCTCTCACAAATGTATTTCAAGACTCTAAGGTGATAGGAAATTATAAAGTCCAATTCAATTATGGTTGTAATAAAAAGTCCCGAAATTGTAAAGTCCAATTCAATTATGGTTGTAATAAAAAGTCCCTCAGTAACTAGTTTTAATTAGAAGAGAGAGAGAGAGAGAGAGAGAGAGAGAGAGAGAGAGAGAGAGAGAGAGAGAGAGAGAGAGAGAGAGAGAGAGAGAGAGATGTTTTTCATGGATGTTGGTGACTCCCAGACTAAACCACTTAATATTTTTTAATAATTTTCACAGGTGTCATATTATGATTGACATATAATATATTATTATTATTATTTTTGGACCGATATAGATGAATCGATGGCCGAACGATTCAAGGTCGATACTGATACTCACATCATTGGTAAAAACAATTTAGATTTAAGCAAAGGGGAGTAGTGACTCGCTTTTTATGGATGCCAACGAATTGGTTTTTATCTGATATTAGACCCAATAATTCAGTCTCATTTCGTTGTATTTGGTAAGCCAAAACCATATCCAATTATAATTGGATACATACATGGTTTTGATTTTTTGCTATTGAATAGGATAAATATTTGAATTTGACTAATATTCAAATCTGTTACATACAAAAAAGCAAATCTGGTATGAGCTATTTATCATTTGAATCAAAATCAAAATCTGAATCCATTTAGCCAACAAGCGATTTGTTGAATGTGGTATTGGCCACATCCGATCCAAACCAAACTGTTTACATCCCTACCAGTCTTGGAAGCTTCCAACAAACACTTTGTAGCTTCTGCTAAACGAATACAAATCCAATAAAAAAACTATTAATATGAATCTGAAAAGAGTCTAACCACATAACTCCAATTCAATCATGGCATTCAAGTTCTATTCAAAGATCCATATTCCTATATGATACATCATCGGATCTATATTACAAATCCAATCAAAATCTATCCCAGCTTACCTATTAAAAGAAAAGTTTCAAAATGCACCTAAAGTTTTAGCAATAATAAAAAATACGCAAGATTTTTATATTGTTAAAAAACAATCGTTAACTTTTGCTCCATTTAATTAAGAGCACATTTCTGTCAATCTAGCTTACTTCATCACTAGATCAATTCAAGTTAGTATCATATATATTTTATGCCGATGCGTACCGGTAGATACTGACAACATTGTCCCAAACATACAAGGGGGTTTAAGAAAAGCATTGAACAAAATGATTGGGAAAAGTAATTTTTTCATTTTTAAAACTCGTTTGTCTGCCTTGGGGTTCTAAGTTTGAGGGAGTGATATTTTTATTTCAGGATTCATGTGAAAGACCCAGAATGATTTTCTTTTTTGGTTCATATCGCCGACCCCAATTGTTTTGGTATGAAGGCGTAGTTGTTGTTGTGTCCTGAAAATTCTTGAAATGAGGGTGTGTTTAAATTCTATTGTTACATTAATTTGTTTGCAATGTTTATTGGAATACTATAAAAAAGTACTAAAATAATATTAAGATGATGCCCATATGTGTCAAAGTCATGTCAGCATGTTATACAATGTCCAGCTCACACACCTTCAAAATAGCGTGGCACTATGACATGGGTTGTTTGGGATAAAGGAATCCGTGGAATCATGAAAATGAAATACATGCTCCAAATCGTTTCCAAACAAAGATTTGTCAATTCTCTATGTCGAGGAATCCAAAACAAGCATAGAGAAGGAACTGATTGACTTAGATTCTTTTTCTATTTTCATGGTTCTACCAAATTCACCCCAAACAACTACGGATGTCTATGGTTCGGATATGAACCAATCTTGACCTAAACTAGACCCATTAGGTTCGAGGTTAGGTGTGATTAACTATCTAGGTTGGACTCATGATCTCCGATTAGCATACAAAATCAGGTATGGTTTATGAAATTTCATCCTTAAGACTTGGGTCCAACATGAGTTCACAAATTTTTAGTGTACATACTATATTCAATAGGGTCAAGGTTAGGCTCAATTAACTATCTAGGTTGGACTCATGATACCCTATGAGCACACAAAATCAGGTATGGTTTATGAAATTTCATCCTTAAGACTTGGGCCCAACATGAGTTCACAAATTCTGTGTACAAAGTATTAATATTATTACCAAAAAAATCATAAATATTATTTTACTGACTGTGGATTGGATCTGGTTTATGTAATGCTTAAGAGATTTGTTGAGAAAAACAAGCTTTCTCCCAAGTGAAAATCAATGGATGCAATATATAAATCAATAGAAATTAAAGAAACACACAAGATTTACGTGGTTCCCTCAAACTGAAGTACGTCCACAATGACCGATATGTCAGTTCCTTACACTATCTTCAAACATAGTTTACAAAGTGACCAAAAGGCATAAGCCTTACAAACACACAAAGGTGTAGAGAAATAACAAGAGGAAAGACCTCACCAAAAAAGAAACAAATGTTCTGAAGAACCACCTGCACGAAGCAACCCCAAGCAGAAGTGAAAAATCCCTCACACCTCTCTCACTCCTCTCTAAATAGATAACGTGATTCACATTTAATGTGGAAGTCGAAACGCCCTCCACAAATTGCTAGGAAGCTGAAGCGCCAACCAACAAATCGCTATTCAGCTGAAGCTCCAACTGACAAATCACTATTCAGCTGAAGCGCCAACAAATTGCTATGCTACTGAATCGTCATTCACAAATCGCTATCCAGCAGAATATATAAACCGACCTTGAGACAATCAAAGGTCGTGCTTGGGACCCCCCCCCCCCCCCCCCGCAATAATGAATATGCGCGATTCCAATCAACATGCCAATAAATGTCAGGTAACAAGGGTTCTTATTTAGTAAATAGATGGATCCCACAAAAGGGGAAAACCCAACAATTCTCCCCCTCCTGACTTATGTGGAGGCTTCGACCATTCCTGCCAAGAGTCGACACTTCTCATGATTGTCTTTAGGCAATGCCTTAGTTAAGTATTATCATTAGTGTGAACTTTCTCAAGATGTAACCGTTTATCATTCAAGACATCATGAATCCAATAGTATCTAACATCAATATGCTTTGATCTTGAATGAAATGGGGAATTCTTGCTCAAGTGGATTGCACTCTGGCTATCACAATGAAGAACATACATTTCTTGTTTTAATCCCAACTCTTGTAAGAATTTCTTCATCCATAGTAATTCCTTACTTGCTTCTGTGATGGCGATGAACTCAGCTTCTGTGGTGGAGAGAGCTACACATTTCTATAATCTCGATTGTCATGCAACTTCTCCCCCTGCAAAAGTAATCAAATACCTAGAAGTAGATTTTCTACTATCGACATCACCAACCATATCAGAATCTGTGAACTCATCAAGAATAGGTTCACCTTTCTCAAAACACAAACTCATCTTTGAAGTGCCCTGAAGATACCTTTGAATCCATTTTACTGCTGCCCAATGTTCTTTTTCCAGATTTGACAGAAATCGACTAACAACCCCAACTACATGAGCAATATCTGATCGAGTACAAACCATGACATACATCAAAGAACCAACTGCTGAAGCATAGAAAATTTTCTGCATCTCATTTTCTTCTTCATCACTTGTAGGATATTGACTTGAGCTAAATTTGAAATGGCCTGCAAGTGAACAATTAACAGGCTTTGCTTTGTCCATATGGAACCTCTCAAGAACCTTTTTAATATAATTCTCTTGTGATAACCAGATTAGCCTATGAGATCTGTCACAAACAATTCTCATCCCAAGAATTTGTCTTGCTGGACCTAAGTCCTTTATGACAAAGGACTTACTCAGTTCTAACTTCAACTTGTTAATTTTGCTTATGTCTTGGCCCACAATTAGCATATCATCAACATAAAGCAAGAGAATAGTAAAATTACCATCTAAAAATTTCTTCACAAACACACAAATATTTGTGGTGGCTCTTGAATACCCATGCTCAGTCATGAAAGAATCAAATTTTATGTACCACTGTCTCGGTGCTTGCTTCAATTCATATAAACTCTTCTTCAGTTTGCAAACCAACTGATCCATACTCTTGTCAATGAAACCCTCAGGTTGCTCTATATAAATTTCTTCTTCTAAGAAACCATGCAAAAATGCAGTCTTCACATCAAGCTGTTCAACTTCTAAATTCATACTTGCAGCTATACCAAGTACAGTTTGGATGGAGGACATTTTCACAACTGGTTAAAAGATTTCATCAAAATCAATTCCCTTCTTCTGACTAAAACCTTTCACAACAAGTCATGCCTTGAATCTAGGTTGAGAGTTGTTCCCATCATTCTTTTGCCTGAAGACCCATTTGTTTTTCAAAATTTTCTTCCCTTTAGGTGGTTTCACCAAAACATATGTGTGATTCTCATACAATGACTTTATTTTATCTTTTATCGCCTTAAACCACCTAGTTTTGTTTTCATGCTTCAAAACTTCTTGATAAGTCTTTGACTCTCCTTGATATGTTATCATCATATACTCATGTGAAGAGTATTTTCTAGACTATTGTTTCTCTTTGGTAGATCTCCTTAACGATGACTGTAGAGGTGACTCTTGGGATAACTACTCCCCCTCAATCTCTAGCTCAACATTTTCTTCCTCTACATTATCATGAGATGCTTGCATCTCCTCAATGATATCCTGAACAACAGGTGAATTCAGAGGATCTAAGTCAACAAGATCTCCAGTGCTAGACTTAGTTATCTCAAGCTTATCAAAGTCTTCAATTGTTTGATCTTTCAAGAAAACAACATCTCGACTTCTGACAACCTTTTTATCAATGGGGTTATACAATTTGTAGCCAAATTCTTCATGCCCATAGCCAAGAAATATGCACTACTTTGCTTTTAGATCAAGCTTGGACCTCTCATCCTTTAGAATATGAACAAAAGCTCTACAACCGAATACTCTCAAGTGATCATAAGAGACTTTCTTCCCTATCCAAACTTTCTCTGAAACATCGTCATTCAACAAAATAGAAGGAGACAAATTGATAAGATCAACTATTGTCCTCATTGCCTCACCCCAAAAAGGTCTTGGCAATTTGGAATGTGACAGTAAACATCTTACTCTCTCAAGAATGGTGTGATTCATTCTCTCTGTAACCCCATTCTGTTGAGGTATCTTTTTTACTGTCTTTTCATGCCGGATGCCATGATTGAAGCAATATTGATCAAATGGTCCAATGTATTCACAACCATTATCCGAGCGAACACATTCTAACTGTTTACCAGTTTCTCTTTCAACCATGGATTGAAAGTGCTTAAATACATCTAAAACTTGATCTTTAGTTTTTAGTGTATAAGCTCAAACTTTTCTAGAGTGATCATCAATAAAAGTAACAAAATATAGTGCAACACCAAGTGTCTTAACCTTTAAAGGACAACATACATCAGAATGTACCAAATCTAGAACATGAGATTTTTTAGATGCAATGTTTCTACGAAATGATACTCTATTTTGTTTACCATGAAAGCAATGAACACGTGTTTTCAAAGATGTACCTTTTATACATGCTAGAAGCTCTTTCTTCAATAAAACTTGCAATCATTTTTCACTCATATGCTCGAGCCTTCTATATCATAAATCGGTGGATAAGTCATTCTCCACAACATTCACAACACTCTTGCAAATCTTTGCTTGCATAGTATAAAGAGAACAAGTCTTGTTTCCTTTTGCTAACACCAAAGAACCTTTGGATAACTTTCACCTTCCATCACTGAAATTGTTGTTGTAGACTTCATCATCCTACTTTCTAGCACATATTAAATTTAGTCGAATATCCGGTACATGCCTCACATCTTTAAGCAACAATTTGCAACCAATATTTGTTTCCAAGCAAATGCCACCTATACCAATAATTTTTGACACATCTTCATTTCTCATTCGAACATTCCTGAAATCATCTTGCGAGTAAGAGGTAAAGAAACCAGCCTGCGAGGTAACATGAAATAAAGCTCCAGAATCAATTACCCAATCTGTCTCTTATCCAATTAAATTAATGCTAGAATCATCATAGATAATCATGAGTTCACCATCTGTGACTGCATCTGTATCACTTTGCTTTTTCTCTGAATTTTTCTCTTTGTTCTGCTCTTTGAACTTGAGTTTTTTGCACTCTCGTTTCATGTGCCTTTTCTTGTGACAATAATAGCACTCGACGTCTTTCTTTGAACTCGAGCTTGAACGACCTCTCGATTTGTCACGATTGTGTGGAGACCTACTCTTACTCCTACATCTCTCCCGATTTTCCATCACAAGAGCCTCGGAGTAAGAAGGACCTGCTGGTTTCTTCTTGTCTCTTTATTTAACAGACTGCTGGTAACTTGACTCATAGTTACCATTTTATCAGGTGCAGAGTTACTCACTGTGACCACCAAGGTTTTTCAACTTTCAGGAAGTGAACTAAGAAGTAACAAAGCTTGCAACTCATCATCAAAGGTAATTTTAATGGTGGCCAACTGATTCACAATGCTCTTAATCTCATTCAAACGTTCTGCAATAGAAGTACCTTCTTTATATTTGAGATTCACATGCTTTCAAAATAGAAAAGCTTTGTTTACTGCCATCTTTCTATCATAAAGACTCTCCAATTTGGTCCAAAGACCATGTGCTGAATTTTTAGTAGAGACATGATGAAAAACACTATCATCAATCTATTGCCGAATGAAACCGATAGCTTTTCGGTCTAGCTTTTTCCACTCGTCATCTTTCATTTTTTCTAGTTTGTCGTTGTCACCCTCTATGGGTCCATCCATACAAACCAAAAAATCTTCTATTTTTTTTCTAAGTCATCTAATTTGTGCCATTCAAACTAATCATACGCACAACGTTGCTTTTCATAATTTTTACACATAGAATATAATGAATCAGAACTGGATGAACCTTCTCTCATACCAGATGTTGAAAAAAATAGGTTTTCTCCCAAGTGAAAATCAATGGATGCAATATATAAATCAACAGAAATTAAAGAAACACACAAGATTTACGTGGTTTTCTCAAACTGAGGTACGTTCACGGCGACCGATAGGTCAGTTCCTTTCACTATCTTCAAACAGAGTTTACAAAGTGGCCAAAAAGCATAAGCCTTACAAACACACAAATGTGTAAAGAAATAACAAGAAGAAAGACCTCACCAAAAAATGGACAAATGTTCTAAAGAACCATCTGCATGAAGCAGCCCCAAGCAAAAGTGAAAAATCCCTCACACCTCTCTAAATAGAGAACGTGATTCACATTTAATGTGGAAGTCAAAACGCCCTCCATAATTCGCTAGGAAGCTCAAGCGCCATTCAACAAATCGTTATTCAACTGAAGCGCTAACCAACAAATCACTATTCAGCTGAAGCGCCAACAAATCACTATGTTGCTGGATCGTCATTCACAAATCGCTATCCAGCAGAATACATAAACCGATCTTGAGACAATCAAAGGTCGTGCTTGGGAAACCACCTCTTAATAATGAACATGCATGGTTCCAATGAGCATGCCAACAAATCACTATTCAGCTGAAGCGCCAACAAATCACTATGTTGCTGGATCGTCATTCACAAATCGCTATCCAACAGAATACATAAACCGATCTTGAGACAATCAAAGGTCGTGCTTGGGAAACCACCTCTTAATAATGAACATGCATGGTTCCAATGAGCATGCCAATAAATGTCAGGTAACAAAGGTTCTTATTTAGTAAATAGATGGGTCTCACAAAGGAGGGAAACCCAACAGGATTTAGGTATGTTTTTGCCTGTAGTAGGCCCGTGTTTAGACTTGGTACCAACACTTCTTAGTTGGATTTGAGTATGGACCCAACCAATTCTGGCAGAGATTGGACCCGTCGGCACGCCTACAAACAACCTAATGTAGGAATTGAAAACCTTGTTTCTCTATAATTACCTCAATTCCCAGCAGTTCCTTTATGTTTCCTAGTTCGGAAACATGAAACCCCAAACAAGGTGCTGCCTAACAAAAGAATTACTCATAATTTCTCTCATATTAATTTTCATTGCATTTCTTACAAAAAGTTTCCTTTAACTCATCGCGAATACCACCTCCGAAACCAGAACCTGAAAGAATTGCAAACAACTACCGAAAAAACTCTCAAATTCCTTCAGTTCTCTTGTTTTGTAATCATTTGTGGATTTCTTTTCTTGCAAATGCTAGATTCTGTTCAAAACATTTAACTAGTTGGTTTTAAGAGTATTTAGTAAAACTGTAAGAATTGGAAGCCTAAATCATTGGAGGAATTACTGGATGCATACAAACCAAAAATCAAAAAAATAAACAAAATCCCTCCAAAACATATTTTCTCAATTTGTTACAAGTATTTTCACACAAACATATATCTTTTAACTCTCAAGTTAGCGAGGTTTTAATACAAATGGCAGCAATGCAGGCATGAATGGCTTAATTTTAAGGTTTTACGATTAGTCAGCCTGTTGCCCGTAAAAATTATGTAGTGTGCCTAATTTCATCACATGAACAAGCAAGCTAAAAACGAGATCTTGGTTTTGTTTTGTTCTGATTCATGACCTTGACAAAATGAGGCCAGTACGCGATTCATTCAGTGAGAGAAAAAGAGTATAAGAGAGAGAGAGAGAGAGAGAGAGAGAGAGAGAGAGAGAGAGAGAGAGAGAGAGAGAGAGAGAGAGAGAGAGACGGGTGGGCTAACAAGCTATTACGTGTTATTATTGATAGGGATGAGTTGTGATCCTCTCATTCTATTTAGTTTTGACGATCACACAAAACAAACACAAAACAGATCATGAGCCTGATGAGATCAGGCTCTCCCCTGCTCAGTTGTTGCTGCAGAGGAGAGTGATGAGTACTTGAGTTGGCCTGGCGGCCAGTTATTAGGTGCAGGCGGGAAGAGTGTGTCACTAAAATCGTAATATTCGCAGATCGCCCAGCACCTCATGGAGTTGTTCACCGTACCGAGCCAATTCTTTTCCAAGTTCCAATTGTGCTTCATGAACCAAAAACAATCACGGAAGCAGCCTCGCATCCACATGTAAGAGGGAGGATTCTTCAAGTCAATACCCCAAGGGATCTTATTGAGCAATTGGAGGAACTTATACCACCAACCATGAAACCATGCCCAGTCTGGTTGGACCTCCACATTCGCCTCCGCCCTCTGCGCCAACAACACCACCGCCACTCCCACCGCCACTAGCAACACCGCCAATGCCTTCTTATCTGAACCAGCCATTCTCTTGATCCGGCCCGATCGCTTCTCTCTCTCTCTCTCTCTCTCTCTCTGTTGATCCCTCACTTCTTCTGAGTGAGATTGATTTGAAAGAGGCCACCTCCCACCCCTTCTTATAGTTTGTTTCTCTTCACTAGTAACAGACTAATTAAGAAGAGGGATAAATCCTACAGTTATATATATATCCCAAGTGAGATGAGCGGTGGTTATCACATGGCAACATGATCGCAAGCCGTTCTGTCATATAATGGGATTTATTATTGTTAATGACGGATTAATGTGATTTAAAATGGTATTGAATGGACGTTTTGATGTCGATTTGTGGTCCCCACCTGAAGGAAGGAAGGGAGAGTCTTATGTTGATTAATGTGTGAAGCTCTACAAGATGGACGCTTCTGAATATTATATTGCTTACAATTGATTTCACTGTGAGTTGATAATACTGAGTTTCATCAGATCGCCCGCTTCTCGCTTTTACACTTGCCTTCATCCATTCTTTGTTTCTTGCATCCTGTGTTTAGACTTGAGAGCTGTGAAACCACCCTCTCTCTCTCTCTCTCTCTCTCTCTCTCTCTCTCTCTCTCTCTCTCTCTCATGTGGGTCCTGACTAGGATCCCACTTTGTGTATTGGGTTTAGGGGTGGCAATCGTGTCGGGTTGGCGGGTCAGCATACCTCAACCCGAACCCGACCCGTTTATTAAACGGGTCGGCTGTGGCAAACACGAACCCGACCCGTTTAATAAACGGGTAACCCGACACGACCAGCCAACCCATTTAATAAATGGGTTGGGTCGGGTAAACGGGTTCTCAGGTTCGCGGGTCAGGTTGACGGGTCGGGTTGATGGGTTGACGGGTTGGCGGGTTGACGGGTCGGGTTGGCGGGTTGGCAGACGGGTTGGCGGGTTGACCCACCCGCCTAACCCGTTTATTAAACGGGTCAGCCGGGTTGGCGGGTTGGCATACCCCCAACCCGAACCCGACCTGTTTAATAAACGGGTTACACGGGTCGACCCGTTTATTAAACGGGTTGGCTTAAGCCCAACCCGAACCCGCCTAAGAGGCGGGTTGGCGGGTCGTGTCAGAAATTGCCACCCCTAATTGGGTTTGTGTCTTGGACTAAATTGGACTTAACCATTAGAAAAACCAAACCCGGTTCCTATCAAGACAAGATAAACCAGACTCGATTCATATACGACAATTGCACAACATATCTAAAGTGTTCGGGATCTTGGTTCAATGGCATCTCGTGGCTTGGATTCATAAGAAAATGACATTCCAGATACTTCTAGATACACTAAAAATAATTCCTGCCTAGTTGAAAAATTAATAGTGTGTTAATTTAATAAAAAATGTTTATCTAGCACTTGCATTTAGTTGAATGTCCAAAAAGATCCGTTTTGAATTTGGAAGGCAATTAATTTAGAAAGTGTTGGCTTATGACGCCTAGTGCGTTCATTGTGTATAAACTTTTGCAAATTAGAACACAAAAGTATGACAGTAACAAAAAGAACTTAATTGGACGTTCCGTCCGAAGAATCTGCCGTTAAAATCAAAATATAATAGTCTTTTAATGATAATCTTTAGTTTATCATAAAACCATCACTCTTTTCAACGTTTTGGCAAAATTATCAATGCTAAACCTTTTCTCACACTTTATTGGAAGCAAGAAAAACTCTCATAAGCAAATCAAATTTTGCCTATAATAAGTTTTGATATGATAATTTTTTTTTTAAAATAATTTTTTTTTCACTTGTTTGGTTAGCACGAGAAAAATAAAATGAAAAATCTTAAAAAAATGAGAGAGAAGAGAAGGGTGGTGGTAGTGAGATGGAAGGTGGTGACGGAAAATCATCATGTGCGGTGGTGGTGGAGCTTCTCGGATGCAGTTTTCACTAAGGTGGTTGATGGTGGGTGGTGATGGATGGTGGGGAGTACGGTTTTTTGGGAGGTTGGTGGTGATGGATTGAGGGGAGTATAGTTTTTTGGGAGGTGGGTGATAGGGAGTGGGGGTGGTGGAAGTGTTGGAGGAGGAGGAGGAGCTTCTCTAGTACAGTTTTTTAGGAGGTGAGTGGTAGTGGTGGTGGTGAGATAGATGATGGTATTGGATAGTAAAAAATCATTGTAGGAAGCATGATTTTTTGGGAGGTGGGTGAAGGTGGGTGGTGATGGTGACGGTGGTGGTGGTCAGATGGAGGGTGGTAATAGTGGTGGTGGTGATGGTGAAATGGTGGGTGGTGGTAGTGGTGAGATGGGTGGTGGGAAATGTAAATCAATGTTTTCTCTTGGTAGGAAACATTTCTCCACATGATGAATATTTTCTATAAAAAAGGTATACTTTTTAGAAAAGCACTCTCAAAGAAATTTTCTCTCGTTTGGATGGGTAATAAAAAGTACAATTTCACTTTGTATCACTTTTGGATGAATAATTGAGCAAACGAAGTTTTGAGTTTTTTTGTCTTTGCATTAAAAGTTATTATGGTCACGAATCTTGTTCTCGTGATTATCCCAAGGGAAAATATCTTGATATAATTAAAAAGAGGGTTGTACTATGAGAAATATCGAGAAATACTGAGCACATGTGCATTAATTCCGACGTAAGTAAAAAATAGGTGATATTTTGATTTCCTCACTAATTTATGTTAGGAATATATGGTCCTTGAAATTCTTACAATAAAATTACAAAACTGTAAAGTATCAGGAACCAATCAATGGTTGGATCTTGCGTGAGGTTCTCAGTTTCAAATCCAACAAAGGCTGGAATAATTAAGGGTGTCAAAGAGACAGGTTTGACTCTGACACGACCTGTACCAACAAACCCAATAAGGTCAGGGCTTGGTGATATATACAAGGAGGTCTGATTAGAATGTGGTTCAGTGTCAAAGGGTCCAATTAATATATGGAGCTTGGTATGGTTTGTGAAATTTCATACCAGACCAGGGCCTGACTTGGGTTCCCAATAAGATCTACAAATTTTCAATGTAAAAAGACGAAAAAATATTATTTTTACTGGGTATGGTCAGGGACTGATTTGTGTAATTCTTATAGGGCATTTTGATGGTTTGTCCATGAAATTACTGAATAGAAGAACAAAATGAACAGAACACTGGTTCTGTCAAGTGTTCCAATTGCACCCTTTGGTTGAACCGTACTGAAATGCTATGTTCCAAAGTTCAAAATTTGTTTTATGCTGTGTGCGGATAACATAGACAGGAGAGAGAGAGTGCTTTCAGCAATAAGGGGCCCTATATGGAATCCAGGTGCCTTATGTTTGGCAGCATCCATTACTTGGAACGAGTTAACACCACTTTCCTGATCAAATGGTTATTGAGAATTTGTTGGGGAGGGGACACCATTAGCTTCATCTTCTCAGAAAAATATGAGTTGGAAGGTTGGTCTTGGAGATGGTCCGAAAATCACAAATGGAGGAATGGATCTGAGGTTTGGAAAGGATGGTGCAAAGCAATAGATCAATTTAACAAAGTTGTGCGCGTAAATGTTGATGGTGAAATATGAACTCTTTTTTGGCATGACATTTGGTGTGGAGAATCTAGCCTATGAGACCAATTCCCAACCTTTTATGTTGGGACAAGAATCAAATATGTTAGGGTGTGTGATTTTTGGACAAGTAGTGAAGGGGTTTGGGGTATCATCTTGCGTAGACACCTCTCTGAGTTGCCTTTCAACAATGGACTGCACTTATGGAGCTATTGTTATAAGGTCACTCTTAATCACAATGAGAGAACATGATTTGCTGGCCAATTACTAAGTGAATTTCTCGGCTTCCTCTTTGTATCGTTTCCTTGGCTACCGAATAACCTCTTGGCTTCCTAAGCACACTTTGTGGAGTGCTGGCCTCCCTCTCGGGGGGTCCCTTATGGGTTTGATGATTCTCTTGAATGTGATGAACATTGATATTAGTTTCAAACATCGAGGCTTTCACCTAATGAGCCACTGCACACTTTGCTTTTGTGAAGAGGAGTCAACACCCCATATTTTTTGGTATTGTGCATTTATCCATACTTTGATGCGTAGAGCTGGACTTGATAACTTAGCAAATTGGGAAGGTCTTTCCTTTCCAAGAGATGTCTTGATTGCTTCTAACTCGAGCTCCAAAGGCCCTCAGTGGAAATTTGTATAGAGAGTTTTGATATTGTCGGCATGAAAGCTTATATGGATGGAGTAAAATCAGCCTATATTAAAGCCCAAACAATGTAACGTTGATAAAATTCTACATCGGCTGCGTTGGGAGGTTAAGGATTGTGTACATGGCAAGTGACGTGATCTTCCCTTGAATTTGCTAGGGAATGGCAGGTGAGCCACTTAAGTTGATGGCCTTGCAACAACAATGGGGGTGCGAGGTGCTTTAGTTGGACTTCTTGTATGGTTCTTTTTATGTTGCATGATGGGTCGGTCATTGATGGGTGCCTACTTGTTGGCGGACAACACGGTTAACCATGTGACTCTCTTGGCTGACGGTTTTCCTCCATCTTTCTCGGACATGTTTCTGACTTTGCATTGTTTGGTTCCTTTGTAACATCAAGTGATATCTCATCGCTTGCTACTGTAGTCCTACTTCTACTATACATATTTGAATGAATTATTATTTTTTTCAAAAAAATGTTTGGTAGCATCCAAGATGTGTCTCAAGTTTTGGTGTCTAATTTTGCTAATTTTTGTTTACAATCTGAATGGACCCACAAGGTCTGCGCAAACCTGCTTAGTTCGGTCGACTTAAGGCGTTCAAGCTAATCCATTTAGTGATGAACATCATTTAGTTTCAGAATACCATGCATCATGCTATCTCAAATTGTAGTTCAAGTTTTCAAGGCAAAATAATGATGGTGATGGTTTTGGTATTGGCTTTATGTTATTTCCTGTTCTTTTATGCCCAATGTTTGTTATGCAATTAGGGTTTTGCTGTTCTTGAGGCTTTAATAATCATCCCACATCTTTTAAACGGATTTAAAAAATGAATTTTTAACAAAATCCAAGTAAATCCTATTTCTTTTATCAACAGGTGTGTTTGATAACCTTAGATCTTGGATCCGAGGATATGAGGTATAACCCCACTCCCCCAAGTCGGATCTCATATCTTCTCTTTTCTCCCTTTTATCTGAAGAAAATATGATTTCGGACTTGAGATTGTGCGTTTGTTATACCTTAGATATTGGTGTGGGGGCACAAACCACATCAACGTCCCTTGCACCAAATTGTCTCTCGCTCCAAATCAGTTTTAATCACCCCCTATCATCTCTATCTTGATACCCTCCGTGGGATCTCATTGATGAAACTTTTTTCGATCAAATCAGACCACATAGATGTGATCTACATGAGTGAAGACCGACATTTAAATCACCAAAATCTGAGGTGTGCAGGAATTTTTGGTGACTTAAAAAATCACAGGGTTAATGTCGATTATGACCAATTTTTGTGTGATATTGAATATGACTGGATTCCATGTCAACTGGCGAAAGTGACTCTACAACGAGCTCTTCTTTATTTAAAAAGAAATTAAACAATGAGTATGCATACCTTTCGTGTCATCATGTGAAGTTCCATTTGCTCCATGTGGTCAGCGGGGTTGTATGTCAAGCTCATGGCCCAGAGTCGAATCTTGTTGGTGCATGGGGCCGTTGTTGCTTTATCATGCTTGGGGCACATAAGACTGGGTGGCTGCGTCTTCAGCCTGGAGTTTTCTTATCACAGAGAGGTGGCACTGTTAAGTTAATAAGTTCTCGTTGAGAGTTCCGTGGTTATAAAAAAAATGTTAAGAAATTGAACCCAAGCAATTAGTTCTTGCTTGAATTTGAGTAGAATTATGGAGAGAGAGAGAGAGAACAATTCCAATTCATTTCATAATTTGTTTGGGTGCCAAGGATTGAGCTCAAGTCACACATGGTGGCACATGTGCAATACGATATAGGCCGTGGGTCATATCATGTGTGTGTATTTATTTATTTATTTATTTAAGGTGATATATTGAAAAAAATAGATATTTCCCCGTCCATATTTTCCTAATGACGATGAGATGTATTGTGGATAATTTCATCACATGAACGAGCGAGCAAAAAACAAGATCTTGGTTTTGTTTTGTTCTTATTCATGACTACATTGCCCAGAGAGAGAGAGAGAGAGAGAGAGAGAGAGAGAGAGAGAGGCGGGTAGGCTAGCTAGCTATTACGTGTTATTATTGATAAGGATGAGTTGTGATCATCTCATTCTTTCTAGTTTTGATGATCACCAAAAAAAACATATACACACACATTGGTTGGAAAAATCACACCAGGGACACACAATCAGATCATGAGCATGAGCAGATCAGGCTCTCTTCTGCTCAGTTCTTGTTGCGAAGGAGATTGATGTATACTTGAGTGGGCTTGGCGACTAGTTATTAGGGACAGGAGGGAAGAGTTTGTCACTAAAATCGTAATATTCACAAACACCTCATGGAGTTGTTCAACATACCGAGCCAATTGTTTTCCAAGTTTCAGTTGTGCTTCATGAACCAAAAACAGTTGCGGAAGCTGCCTCGCATTCACATGTAAGAGGGAGGATTCTTCAAGTCAATACCCTGAGGGATCTTATTGTGCAATTGAAGGATCCAATACCACCAACCATGAAACCATTCCCAATTCGGGTGGACCTCCACATTCACTTCCATCCTCTGTGTCAACAACAACACCGTTGCCAGCAACACTGCCACTGCCTTCTTATAGGGTATTGACTGGGTAATCCTTATAGAACCCAGGCATGGTTTTCTTTATGGTGGACCGATTTGACCTAGGTGTGAACCGATTAGCCTCTCTTATGTAACTTCTATATAAAGCAAGAGGGTACTTTTCTCTCAACGTCAATTTAATTAGAAAGAGAGAAAAAGAGTAAATCATAGATAAGTACAAGGGAGAACTAGCATATTAGTAAAGACTGTGTTCTTACCTGCACCAACATTGTTGAAGGCGATAATGGTTTTGGATGGAGGAGAATGTCTCAGGCCGATCTTTTGGAATTGGATATGTGTAGTGTGGCGCTTTACTGAGTGAAAAATGCATCGAGTGTAGGAACACGCGGTATGCGTTAGCTTGATCGGTGACGTGCGGTGGCAGCACAGTATGCGATAGGCATTAGTATCATCATTAGTGTATCACAGTATAGCGATACAGACGTGGAGCGTTGTTTGGTTAAGCAGTGCCAGTGGATCAGAGGTTGTTGCCTTTGGGGATTTGGTTAAGGACCTCTCGACTTGCAAGAGTGATCCCATGCATAGCGGTTAGATGCACGGGGGTGCGTGTGGGTTAAGGCTAATTCTCTAAAAAATTACTTTAAGTGATTCCAACCGAGTATGGTGACTCGAGGATAGGCAAGTGAATGCCTAGGCGCCGACGAATGAGTCTGGGTGGTGCTCTTTGCTATGTTGTTCAATCATTAACTGGTCTTTGAATTAGGGGTCATAAGGTCTTGTTTCTTCGGTTGTGAGGTTTTTTTATGTCATGCGCATGAAGTTGCAATACGCTTCGTGGCATGCAAGGATATGACAAAGTTTGTGCCTCTTTCAAAAGTGATAGCTGGTATGGGATAACTATGCACTAAGCAACATGGACTACATGGAATGCGCATTTGGAAATGCGCTTGATCAGCTTCTGTTAGACAGTTGTGCACGGGGTGGTGTGCAGGGCCAATGAAAATGATTCAGCACATAGAAATGTGTTGGTACGTGGCCTTTGACCGTTATGCTGGCCAGTTTGGGCAGCTTAGCGCATCACGCGTTTGCAAAGCATTCTATGCCCGTGACAAAGTGATAGAAAGGCTTGCGGCGGTAAGGAAGGACCGTCGCGCCACACTGGCTTATTGAAAAAAACAAGCCCATGACACTTTCCTCTTAACATCAATTTAATTAGAAAGAGAGAGTTTTTTCATGGATGTTGGTGACTCTCAGACTGAACCACTTAATTTTTTTTAATAACTTTAACAGGTGTCATATTATGATTGACATATAATATATTATTATTATTTTTGGACCGATACAGCTGAATCGATGGCCCAACAATTCAGGGTCGATACTGATACTGACATCGTTGGTAAAAACAAATTAGATTTAATTTAGACACACCAAGCCTTGAAAATCTTTCTCCACCAGAGAGGAAGATTGGCAAAGGGGAGTAGTGGCTCATTTTTTATGGATGCCAACAAATTGGCTTTTATCTGATATCAGACCCAATTCAATCTCGTTTCGTGGAAACCATATCCAATTATAATTGGATACATATATGGTTTTGATTTTATGCTATTGAATAAGATAAATATTTGAATTTGACTAATATTCAAATCTGTTACATACAAAAAAGCAAATCTGGTATGAGCTATTTATCATTTGAATCAAAATCAAAATCTGAATCCATTTAGCCAACAAGCTATTTGTTGAATGTGGTATTGGCCACAAGGGATCCAAACCAAACTGTTTACATCCCTACCAGTCTTGGAAGCTTCCAACAAACACTTTGTAGCTTCTGCTAAACGAATACAAATCCAATAAAAAAACTATTAATATGAATCTGAAAAGAGTCTAACCACATAACTCCAATTCAATCATGGCATTCAAGTTCTATTCAAAGATCCATATTCCTATATGATACATCATCTGATCTATATTACAGATCCAATCAAAATCTATCCAGCTTTCCTATTAAAAGAAAAGAAAAGTTTCAAAATGCACCTAAAGTTTGGGAAATAATTAAAATCCCACCCAAGATTTGGTAATCATAGCACGGAAGTAAGATTTGGGAAATAATTAGGTGTCATCGACAATATCAAAAACTTAAGTGTGGTTTTCATTATCTCTGAAAGTTTAAGTGGGGGATTTGAATTTTTCCCAAAAAGAAAAAAAGAGTTGGAGTTTTTTTGCTGTTATTTGGCAATTCCCAAACCAATGTTGTCAATATCGGTTTCGGCCATGAATCGTATGGCCAAGGTACCACTACAACAAAGCAGTAGATTAGCGACGACCACCTTCCGTCGCTAATCCGTCGCTAACCATGTTAGCGACGGATTAGCGACAACGCGGCGACAGTATGCTTACGTCGCGAATATTTCGACGCTAACTGGCGACAGAATAATTCCGTCGCCAAGTCCGTCGCTAATTGCGACGGAATAACGAGCGCTATATTCCGTCGCCAATCCGCCGGTACTAAACGGCGACCACGGCGTGGCGACGGATTTAATTCCGTCGCTAAGCCGTCGCTAGATTAATATGAATAGCGACAGAATCATCCGTCGCTAATCCGTCGCAAAAACGAAAAAAATCAAAAAAAAATTATTTAAAAATTAATTACGGAGAACTGTACAATTTATATTTCCTGTACAATTTATATTTCCTGTAAATAAAAAGCAAACCACACAAAAAAATTCATATAACAAGTATCTATAATAATTAATCGTTCCACCTTAAAACTAAGAAGTTTAATTATTTACAATTCAACAATTACAATTAGGAAAAACAAAAAAAATAGAACTTCTTCAACAAAGTCCTCTAATCATCGCCAAGATTTTGTGCGTCTTCTTGTTCATTGTCTTTATCTGTCCCTTCAGCTCCACTACCCTGATTATCGCTAGCAGCCTACACAAGAAAAGAACAGTCAGTATTGATAAACAAAATATAATGAAATAAATTACACACTATATGTGATTCTATCATGTGCTCATGTGTGATCTAAGGCAATAAAAAAACTCTATATGTGATTCTATCATGCTCATATGTGTGCTAAGGCAGTCAAAAAATTGAATATGTGATTATAGCATGTTCATATGTGTTCTAAGGCATCTAAAAAAACTCTATATGTGATTCTACCATGCTCAGATGTGCTTTAAGGCAGGCAAAAAACTATATATGTGATTCGATCATGCTCGTATGTGTGCTAAGGCAGTAAAAAAATTGAATATGTGAATATAGCATGCTCATATGTGCTCTAAGGCAGGCAAAGCCAAAAATTTTATATGTGATTCTATCATAAATGATATATAACATGTTCATATGTGTTCTAAGGCAGTTAAAAAACTCTATATGTTATTATAGCATGCTCATATGTGTGCTAAGGCAGTCAAAAAACAGAATATGTGATTATAATATGCTCATATGTGTTCTTAGGCAGTCAAAAAACTGAATATGTGATTATAGCATGCTCATATGTGTTCTAATGCAATAAAAAAAACTTTATATGTGATTCTATCATGCTCATATGTGCTCTAAGACAGACAAAAAGTTAAATATATATATATGTGATTCTATCATGCTCATATGTGTGCTAAGGCAGTCAAAAAATTGAATATGTGATTATAGCATGTTCATATGTGTTCTAAGGCATATAAAAAAACTCTATATGTGATTCTACCATGCTCAGATGTGCTTTAAGGCAGGCAAAAAACTATATATGTGATTCGATCATGCTCGTATGTGTGCTAAGGCAGTAAAAAAATTGAATATGTGAATATAGCATGCTCATATGTGCTCTAAGGCAGGCAAAGCAACTTTATATGTGATTCTATCATGCTCATATGTGTGCTAAGGCAGTAAAAAAATTGAATATGTGATTATAGCATGTTCATATGTGTTCTAAGGCATCTAGAAAAACTCTATATGTGATTCTACCATGCTCAGATGTGCTTTAAGATAGTCAAAAAAACTATATATGTGATTATACCTGAGAGGGACCTGGAATCGAAGATCCCCTATCCTGAACAGCGGCCTTGATCTCATTTCGGAGAAAGGGGGCGACGGTGTATTGGAAGTAGTTATTCAGTGATTCATTAATGATCTCGCGTACATCATCACCGGAAAGAATAGTCGGCTGCTTGGAGCTTATGTTGGCGCAAGAAGTTGGTGAGCCGTAACTGGAAGAACCAATAACTGGTGAAGTGTTCATATTACTCCCAAACCCGAACACGCGACCTTTTTTGGGTTCACCTGCTGCAGTCACCCATGCTGTAGGATCAAATGATGGATGCTGAGTAGCGTCTTCACCATATCGCTCTACCATTTGTTGCTCATATGCCTCCTACAAAATTCTGGTCTTTTACATATTAATTTTAAATCCATACGGGCCTTCGGATTATCCTTCGTTTTTCCTTTAATATTCATTACTGTATTAAACACATTATCAAACACATTTTTCTCTACATGCATCACATCCAAATTATGTCGTATCAATAGGGTCGGCCAATACGGTAGTTCCCAAAAAATAGATTTTTTCGTCCAATTGTGTTCCTTCCCAAATCCACGGAAGGGTGTAGGACTGCGGGCATCTGTTAATACATCTGGAAAGTATCGCAATCTTCTTAAAATCTCTATGCCAGACAATCTTGAGGATGGACCTTCCATTTCAGTTGTGCCTGCTGTAAATGCATTCTTTTGACGTCGGAACGGATGATCGCTGGGTAGAAATCGACGATGGCAATCAAACCAGCAAGGCTTCCTTCTATGCCTCAATCTAAAAGCTTTGGAATCCTCCATGCAGTACGGACAAGCCAACCTCCCATGTGTGCTCCAACCAGATAACATACCATATGCAGGGAAGTCACTGATTGTCCATAGAACAGCGGCCTTCATGTTAAAATTTTGTTTTTTGTGGGCATCATACGTGGTAACACCGTCATCCCACAGTACTTTTAATTCATCAATCAATGGCCTTAGATATACATCAAGATTTTGGCCAGGTGAGGTCGGACCAGAGATCAACAGAGACAAGAAAAGATTTGGACGTTTCATACACAAGCTTGGTGGAAGGTTGTATGGAGTTACAAATACTGGCCAGCAAGAGTATGGAGTTGATCTACCCCCAAATGGATTAAATCCATCTGTACATAGACCGAGTCTAACATTTCGCACTTCCATTGCGAAGTTCTGATGAGTACGATCAAAGTGCTTCCAAGCTTCAGCGTCAACAGGATGCGTGATCTTGTTTTCATCGTGTCGAACTTTATTTGCATGCCATCTCATGTGTTTAGCTGTCTTTGAAGACATATACAATCGCTGCAATCTAGGAGTGATAGGAAAGTAGCGGAGGGACTTGTATGAAACTTCCTTTGATCTCGTGCTACCATTGCCTCTTGTCTTTGGCTTGAACCGAGGATGCCCACATGACGGACATGATATGTCGTTTTCCTGCTCCTTGAAATACAACATGCAGTGATTTGGACAAGCATCAATCTTTTTGTAACCCATACCTAGAGCGTTGACCATAACTTTCGCACGATAGAAATTTTGTGGCAATTTCTCATCTTTAGGCAACATACTCTTCACAATCATGCACAAACGGTCAAAACATGATTGACTCAAATTATACTCGGACTTCAAATTCATTAGTTGAAGAACTGCAGACAAGATAGTGTGACTCTCACAACCGTTTCAAAGTGGCTCATCAGCATCTTTAAGTAAATCATAAAATCTACTAGCTGCATCATTTGGTGATTCTTCATCTACGCCAGTTCTTACATCACTAGAACTCATAGCAGAACCCAGTTCTGTTCCTGCAGCATCAAATATCAAATTCGTATATGGATTATCGTGCACCACATTCACCCGTGCATCAAAATCGTTTCTAAATTCTTCTCCATGAAACGCCCAGTTCTGATAATCACTCACAAAACCCTTCATGTATAGGTGATGTCTAACGCCATGAGGTTCTACAAATCGATTATTCTTACAAATCTTGCAGGGACACCTAATCCGACCTGTGGGATCTACCGTACTGACACTCGCCGTTGCAAATTCAATAAAACTATCGACACCATCCATATATTCATGCGATAACTCATTGTCCACTATCCTACGGTACATCCATTCACGGTTTGCAGTCATTCTGTCGTATGATGTTACGAATAGTATCCTAACGAATTAAGAAAAAAAGAATCAGAATGCGACGATGAAGAAAATATCAAATTTATCATGCAATATACTATGTCAAACAATAACAAGAATTTTGATGCATGCATTGATAACTTAATATTTTCATGTGCAAACTATTAATGACATGATACAATCATTTGAAGCATGCTTTTATTATAAAATTTCACATGGAAGTCAAAATCAAATTGAAAGTAACTACATGCAAACATTGATACAATTACATCAAACATTGCAATACATCATAATCATTCATATCAAATAAATGGCAAACATGTACCTGCAGCAAACACACTTCAATATCTCACTAACTACTACCATGCTTAGCATGGACTCCGTACTCCAAAAATAAGAACACTTCCATATTTCTACATTAAAATCATGCTCAGCATGATCTCCGAACTCCAACAAAGCAGTCCTAGATATCAACAACTACGTGAGTGTGTGAACAATAAAGTGCTGCATTCAATAAATTAAATAACATGTGATACGTTTGCATCACTTACTCACCACGGGTATTTACCCGATTTGCATTGTTTTTGTCATTTACTTACCACAGGTGGCCGAGCACGAGTTGGTTCAGTTGAAAAATCTGCACAAAAACAAAACAAATTAAGTAACAAACTAACTAATCATGAAACAAGATGAAACACTAACTAAAAAAATTAAAACAAATTAAAACAACTCTAACTAATTGAAAGAAGAGAAAAGAAAAATAGTATATATGTTAAGCCAAATCTAACTAGAAGATGCTAATTTAACAAACCAGCTATAACATGTTGAACCAGTCGACTAACATAAAGTCATAGACAATTTCTAATCTGAACTACTTAGCAAAGGAATAGTAAATCAATCAATTAGTTTACTAGAAAAGATGTGAACTCCGTTTAACCACCACTATCATAAAGAATTCAAATAGCCCTAATCTAACTAACTGATTGTGAGAACATTAAATACCAATCTATCTAAGAAAAATATAATTATAAAAGACTAATAGATTGAAATACTCTAACTAACCAGATTTCAAGAAAACAAATTGAAGTAAAACTAACTACCAGTAGACATTAACAAACTAACAAATTGAACAACATGGACAACTTGTATATATACATTACAAAAAAAATTTCAACTTAAAATCCATATGGACAACATATATGCAAACTACACTTAAAACCATATGGACATCTTATATACACATATTACAATTTTTTTTTCAAGCTAATCACATGGACAACATAGGGATCACATAATAACTTTTTTTTTTTTTAAAAAGAGATCACATGGGCAGCATAGGTATCCATAACAAAAATTCTTTTCAAAACAGATCACATAGGCAACGTAGGTATCTCATAACAAATTTTTTTTCTAAAAACAAACACATAGGCAACATAGTATTCCTACTAAAGATTTTTTTTTCAAACTGATTTACATAGGCAGCATATGCATTAAAAAACAGATTTTTTTGAAATCAATTCACATAGACAGCATAATATATCTCATAACAGATTGTTTTTTTCAAAAGCAATACACATCGGCAGCATGTTATTCCTACTACAGATTTTATTTTTCAAACGATTCATATAGGCAGCATAGGCATTCAAAAACAAAATTTTTTTTTTTGACAAGTCACTTAGGCAGCATAACGCAGGGGGTCGACCCCCCCTGCCGGAAAGCACGGCAGGGGGTTAAACCCCCTGCCTTTCCGGCAGGGAAGGGGGTTAAACCCCCTGCTGGAAAGGCAGTTCCGGCATGGGGGGTTGACCCCCTGCTGTGCCTTTACGGCAGGGGGGTCGACCCCCCATGCGTTTCCGGCAGGGGGTCGACCCCCCATGCGTTTCCGGCAGGGGGTCGACCCCCCATGCCTTTCCGACAGGGGGTCGACCCCCCTTGCCGGAAACGCAGGGGGTCGACCCCCCCTGCCGGAAAGCACGGCAGGGGGTTAAACCCCCTCCGTTTCCGGCAGGGAAGGGGCGTACCCCCTGCGTTTAGAAGAAGAAGAAGAAGAAGAAGAAGAAGAAGAATAAGAATAAGAAGAAGAAGAAGAAGAAGAATATTACCTGCGCTTCGCCGGACGGTGGCGGGAGGTTGACGGGGAGCGGCAGCTGGCGAGCGCCGGCTGGCGAGCGGTGGACGGGGAGCGGCGGCTGGCGAGCGGCGGTGGACGGACGGTGGCGAGAGCCGACGGGCGGCGGGAGGGAGCAATACAGCGAAACAGGGAAAAGAGAAAGAGGGATGGGATTAGGGATTTACGCGACATTTAGCGACGGCTTAGCGACGGAAAAATTCCGTCGCTAAGCCGTCGCGAAACCCAAATACCAAAAAAGCGACGGAATATATTCTGTCGCTAAGCCATCGCTAATTAGCGACGGATTAGCGACGACAGAGTTCCCTCTCTAAATCCGTCGCTAAAATGGTGTTCTTGTAATCAAAAGTAGCGACAAAAACATGCAGTCGATAATCCGTCGCTAAGTAGCGACAGATTAGCGATAAAAGTCGTTTCCTCGCTAATCCGTCGTAAATTAGCGACAGATTCTATCTCTAGCTAATCTGTCGCTAAGTAGCGACGGGAAAAATCCGTCGCTAATTTCCGTCGCTAATTAACAATTTTCTTGTAGTGTACCGATTCTCAAGTGAATCGTTCTGAACTGAATAAAAAATATTTTGTGTCAATCAGATCGTGACAGGCGTTAAAACCTTTAAAATAATATTTAAAAAAATTAATTTGCAAGATTTTTTATATTTATTGAAAAATAGTCGATTCAGGTTAGTATCGTATATATTTTCTGCGGATACCTATCGGTAGATACTGTTATCCCAAACATACGAGGGGGTTTAAGGAAAGCATTGAACAAAATGATGGGGAAAAGTAATTTTTTTCATTTTTTAAACTCGTTTGTCTGCCTTGGGGTTCTTAGTTTGATGGAAATGAGCTCAGCCTCACCATTTCTGCCTTCAATCAGCTCCCTCCCTAAGCACCAGAAATCGTGATATTTTTATTTCAGGAATTTTGGAATTCTTAGGTCCTGAAAAATCTTGAAATGAGGTTGTGTTTAAATTCTATTGCTACAATAATTTGTTTGCAATGTTTATTGGAATACCCTAACAAAGTACTAAAATAATATTAAAATGATGCCCATATGTGTCAAAGTCATGTCAGCATGTTATACAATCTCCAGCTCACACACCTTCAAAATAGCGTGTCACTATGACATGGGTTGTTTGGGATAAAGGAATCCGTGGAATCATGAAAATGAAATACATGCTCCAAATCGTTTCCAAACAAAGATTTGGCCATTCTCTCTGTGGAGGAATCCAAAACAAGCACAGAGAAGGAACTGATTGACTTAGATTCTTTTTCTATTTTGATGGTTCTACCAAATTCACCCCAAACAACTAAGGATGTCTATGGTTCGGGTATGAACCAATCTTGACCCAAACTAGATCCATTAGGTTCGTGGTTAGGTGTGATTAACTATCTAGGTTGGACTCATGACACCCTTTGAACACACAAAATCAGGTATGGTTTAAGAAATTTCATCCTTAAGACTTGGGTCCAACATGAGTTCACAAAATCTGTGTGTACAAAATATAAATATTATTACGGAAAAAAACATAAATATTATTTTACTGACTATGGATTGGATCTGGTTTATGTAATGCTTAAGGGATTTAGGTATGTTTTTGCCTGTGGTAGGCCCCGAGTTTAGACTCGGTACCGACACTTATTAGCTGGATTTGAGTATGGACCCAACCAATTCTAGCAGAGATTGGACCCGTCGGCATGCCTACAAACAACCTAATGTAGGAATTGAAAACCTTGTTTCTACATAATTACCTCAATTCCTACCAGTTCCTTTATGTTTCCTAGTTCGGAAACATGAAACCCCAAACAAGGTGCTGCCTAACAAAAGAATTACTCATAATTTCTCTCATATTAATTTTCATTGCATTTCTTACAAAAAGTTTCCTTTAACTCATCGCGAATACCACCTCCGAAACCAGAACCTGAAAGAATTGCAAACAACTACCGAAAAAACTCTCAAATTCCTTCAGTTCTCTTGTTTTGTAATCATTTGTGGATTTCTTTTCTTGCAAATGCTAGATTCTGTTCAAAACATTTAACTAGTTGGTTTTACTGGAAGAATTGGAAGCCTAAATCATTGGAGGAATTACTGGATGCATACAAACCAAAAATCAAAAAAATAAACAAAATCCCTCCAAAACATATTTTCTCAATTTGTTACAAGTATTTTCACACAAACATATATCTTTTAACTCTCAAGTTAGCGAGGTTTTAATACAAATGGCAGCAATGCAGGCATGAATGGCTTAATTTTAAGGTTTTACGATTAGTCAGCCTGTTGCCCATAAAAATTATGTAGTGTGCCTAATTTCATCACATGAACAAGCAAGCTAAAAACGAGATCTTGGTTTTGTTTTGTTCTGATTCATGACCTTGACAAAATGAGGCCAGTACGCGATTCATTCAGTGAGAGAAAAAGAGTATAAGAGAGAGAGAGAGAGAGAGAGAGAGAGAGAGAGAGAGAGAGAGAGAGAGAGAGAGACGGGTGGGCTAACAAGCTATTACGTGTTATTATTGATAGGGATGAGTTGTGATCCTCTCATTCTTTTTAGTTTTGACGATCACACAAAACAAACACAAAACAGATCATGAGCCTGATGAGATCAGGCTCTCCCCTGCTCAGTTGTTGCTGCAGAGGAGAGTGATGAGTACTTGAGTTGGCCTGGCGGCCAGTTATTAGGTGCAGGCGGGAAGAGTGTGTCACTAAAATCGTAATATTCGCAGATCGCCCAGCACCTCATGGAGTTGTTCACCGTACCGAGCCAATTCTTTTCCAAGTTCCAATTGTGCTTCATGAACCAAAAACAATCACGGAAGCAGCCTCGCATCCACATGTAAGAGGGAGGATTCTTCAAGTCAATACCCCAAGGGATCTTATTGAGCAATTGGAGGAACTTATACCACCAACCATGAAACCATGCCCAGTCTGGGTGGACATCCACATTCGCCTCCGCCCTCTGCGCCAACAACACCACCGCCACTCCCACCGCCACTAGCAACACCGCCAATGCCTTCTTATCTGAACCAGCCATTCTCTTGATCCGGCCCGATCGCTTCTCTCTCTCTCTCTTTCTCTCTCTTGATCCCTCACTTCTTCCGAGTGAGAGTGATTTGAAAGAGGCCACCTCCCACCCCTTCTTATAGTTTGTTTCTCTTCACTAGTAACAGACTAATTAAGAAGAGGGATAAATCCTACAGTTATATATATATCCCAATTGAGATGAGCGGTGGTTATCACATGGCAACATGATCGCAATCCTACAGTTATTATTGTTAATGACAGATTAATGTGATTTAAAATGGTATTGAATGGACGTTTTGATGTAGAATTTGTGGTCCCCACCTGAAGGAAGGAAGGGAGAGTCTTATGTTGATTAATGTGTGAAGCTCTACAAGATGGACGCTTCAGAATATTATATTGCTTACAATTGATTTCACTGAGGGTTGATAATACTGAGTTTCATCGGATCGCCCGCTTCGCTTTTACTCTTGCCTTCATCCATTCTTTGATTCTTGCATCCTGTGTTTAGACTTGAGAGCTGTGAAACCGCCCTCTCTCTCTCTCACTCTCTCTCTCTCTCTGGACCCATGTGGGTCCTGACTAGGATCCCACTTTGCAAAGGCGTAGCTAAGGGGGGGGGGGGGGGGGGGCAGGACTGGACTGTAGCCTCCCGAAACAGTTAATTTTTTTTTTTAAAAGCCCAGTCCTAGCCCAGCCCTGATTCCATATGAAATAGATTTTTATCCATTTTTGTAGCCCAGCCCAGCCCTGACTGCAGCAAATAGTTTGATTTGTCCATATGAAATAGATTTTTATTAATAATTGTAGTCATTTTTTATTTTATCTCAAAAAAAAATTTTCGGGGGCGCTGCCCCGGAACCCCCGACTATCACACAAATATTTTTTTTTTGCTACACCCCTGTTTGCCCCCCCCCCCGCCCTCACATGAATCCTAGCCACTGCCACTTTGTGTATTGGGTTTGTGTCTTGGACTAAATTGGACTTAACCATTAGAAAAACCAAACCCGGTTCCTATCAAGACAAGATAAACCAGACTCGATTCATATACGATTGATGCACAACATATCTAAAGTATTCGGGATCTTGGTTCAATGGCATCTCGTGGCTTGGATTCATAAGAAAATGACATTCCAGATACTTCTAGATACACTAAAAATAATTCCTGTCTAGTTGAAAAATTAATAGTGTGTTAATTTAATAAAAAATGTTTATTTAGCACTTGCATTTAGTTGAATGTCGAAAAACATCCGTTTTGAATTTGGAAGGCAATTAGTTTAGAAAGGGTTGGCTTATGACGCCTAGTGCGTTCATTGTGTGTATAAAGTTTTGCAAATTAGAACACAAAAGTGTAACAGTAACAAAAAGAACTTAAATGGACGTTCCCTCCCAAGAATCTGCCGTTAAAATCAAAATATAATAGTCTTTTAATTATAGTCTTTAGTTTATCATAAAACCATCACTTTTTCAACGTTTTGGCAAAATTACCATGCTAAACCTTTTGTCACACTTTATTGGAAGCAAGAAAAACTCTCATAAGCAAATAAAATTTTGCCTATAAGAAGTTTTGATATGATAATTTGTTTAAAATAAAAATATTTCACTTGTTTGGATAGCACGAGAAAAATAAAATGAAAAATCTTAAAAAAATGAGAGAGAGGAGAAGGGTGGTGGTAATGGAAAATCATGATGGGTGGTGGTGGTGGAGATCTTCTCCGATGCCATTTTCACTAAGGTGGTTGACGGTGGGTGGTGATGGATGGTGGGGAAGACATTTTTTTTTGGAGGTGGGCGATAGTGGGTGGTGGTGGTGGAAGTGGTGGTGGAGGAGGAAGAGCTTCTCTTGTACAGTTTTTTAGAAGGTGGGTGGTAGTGGTGAGATAGATGATGGTGATGGATAGTGAAAAATCATTGTGGGAAGCATGATTTTTTGGGAGGTGGGTGATAGTGGTGATGGTGAGATGGCGGGTAGTGAGTGGTGGTGGTGGTGGTGTTGGGAAATGTAAATCAATGTTTTCTCTTGGTAGAAAACATTTCTCCACATGATGAATATTTTCTATAAAAAAATATACTTTTTATAAAAGTTCTCTCAAAGAAATTTTCTCTCGTTTGGAAGGGTCATACAAACTTTACTTTTTCATTTTGCATAAATAATTGAGCAAACGAGGTTTTCCGTTATTATAGTCTTGAATCTTGTTCTCATGATTTTCCCAAGGGAAAAGATCTTGATATATTTAAAGAGAGGGTTGTACAATGAGAAATATCGGGAAATACTGAGCACATGTGCATTAATTCTGACATATGTAAAAGACAAGTGATATTTTGATTTCTTCACTAATTTGTGTTCGGAATATATGACCTTTGAAATTCTCACAACAAAATTACAAAAATGTCAAGTATCTGGAACCAATAGATGGTTGGATCTTGCACAAGGTTCTCAGTTTCAAATCTAACAAAGGTTAGAATAATTAAGGGTGTCAAAGAGAAAGGTTTGACTCTGACCCGACCTGTACCAACAAACCCAATAAGGTCAGTGCTTGGTGATATACAAGGAGGTCTGATTAGAATGTGGTTCAGAGTCAAAGGGTCCAATTAATATATGGAGCTTGGTATGGTTTGTGACATTTCATACCAGTCTCGGGCCCGACTTGGGTTCCCAATAAGATCTACAAATTTTAAATGTAAAAAAACAAAACAAATTTTATTTTATTTGGTATGGTCTGTGTCTGATTCGTCTAATTATTATAGGGCATGTTTGATGACTTGTCCATGAAATTACGGAATAGAAGAACAAAATAAACAGAACATTGGTTCTGTCAACTATACCAATTGCACCGTTTCTTTGAACCGTACTTAGATGCCATGTTCCAAAGTTCAATGTTTGTTTTATGTTGTTGCGTGGACAACATAGACAGGAGAGAGAGAGCGAGTGTGTGCTTTCAGCAATAAAGGGCCCTATAAGAAATCCGGGTGCCTTATATTTGGCAGCATCCATAACTTGGAATGAGTTAGCATCACTTTCTTGATCAAATGGTTATTGAGAATTTGTTGGGGAGAGGACACCATTAGCTTAATCTTCTTGGAAAAATATGAGTTGGAAGGTTGGTCTTGGATATGGTCCGAAAATCACAAATGGAGGAATGGATCTAGGGTTTGGATAGGATGGTGCAAAGCAATTGTAAAATCCAAGGCAAAATTTTTTTTTGGACCCGGGTCGGATCTGGACCCGACCCGACCGGGATCACCCTCCCTCTCTCGCACCTATTTAAAGCAGCGAGGAGGGGAGGGGTTTCACATTCGAAACCCCTTTCCCCTCTCGCTCTCTCATTCCTCTCTCAGCTCTCTGCCTCCTCTCTCACCCTCACCCGACCCCCTCTCCCACTCTCCTTGCGTTTGTCGAGCACCGGCCACCAACAACACTTGCACGTCGACAACCCTCCCTTTGGCACCCCCCCCCCCCAGGTATGTGTCTCCTTCTTCCTCTATTGTCTTCTTCCTTTTCTCCCCCCTTTTTTCCTCTCGGTGCTTCCTTCGTGTCGGGGAGGGGTCGAGCCCCCTCCATGAGTTCTCTTTTTGCAGGGAAGGGGTCGAGCCCTCCCTGCGCTCCCTTTGAAAGCAAGGAAGGGGACGAGCCACCTCCTTGCTCCCTCCAGCAATAGGGAAGGGGCCGAGCCTCCTCTCTGTACCCCCCCTGCATGCAAGGGAGGGGCCAAGCCCCTTCCCTGCATACCCTTTGGCAAGGATGGGGCCAAGCCCCTCCTTGTGCCCTCGTTTGGTAGGGGAGGGGCCGAGCCCCCTCCCTGCACCCTCAGTTTGGCAGGGGAGGGGCCGAGCCCCCTTCTTGTGCCTTCTTCTTCTAGAAGGCAGGGATGTCGCCCCTGCCTCCACTAATTTCAGCAGGCAGGGGCGAAGCCCCCTACCTCACCCTTTTGTGACCAACGGGCAGGGGCCTCGCCCCTGCCTCTTTGCTCCTCCGGCTGGCAGGGGCAAAGCCCCCTGCCTCCCTTGTTGTTCTTGTTAGGCAGAGGCTTTACCCCTGCCTCTCTTCCACCTCGTTAGGCAGGGGCACAACCCTTGCCTACTCTCATTTTTGGAAGGCAGAAGCGCAACTCCTGCCTCTGTCTGATCTTTTGAAAGGTAGGTGTGAAACCTCTGCCTTTGTTTGAACCATCGTTAGGCAGGGGTGCAGTTCCCTGCCTCCCTATTTTTTTTTTGCTGACAACAGGTCAGCAGAGGCTCGCAGCCCCTGCCCCTGCTTCTTGCACTTGCAGCAGGTCCGCAGGGGGACGCTACCCGTGCCTTTGCTTCTTTCACGACAGAACAACAACAATTCCCTTGTCCTCTCTATTTTTCTGATTAAAATAGCTTGTTGATGCCTCACTTTTGCAGCTCATACAACAGATCGAGTTCGCGCCCTGCAGCCCGGGCCGTTGATCAGATACACTCGCCAACGAGTGCAAGCTTGCAACTCCCCAAGGTAGGAGAAGATTGTATGAAGGACTTGGACAATTGATATAAGTTCAATTAATTAACAAGACATATATATATATATATATATATATATATATATATATATATATATATATATATATATATATATATGTGAGTACGCATTTAGCTTAAGGACGCGGCTTTGCGATCCTTGTCCTTTACTTTTTGTCATGTCTTTCCTTTATCGTCGTGTATTGCGCCTAGGCTTTGCTTACGCATTTCTGCTTTCAGTCTTTACTTTGTCGTCGTGCTTTGCGCCTAGGCTTTGTGTTTGCACTCTTGCTTTTAGTCTTTACTTTGCCATCGTGCTTTGTACACAGGCTTTGCGTTTGCACTCCTGCTTTCAGTCTTTCTTTTGCCATCGCACTTTGCGCTCAGGCTTTGCGTTTGCACTCCTGCTTTCAGTCTTTACTTTGTCGTCGCGCTTTGTGCACAGGCTTTGCGTTTGCGTTCCTGCTTTCAGTCTTTATTTTGCCATCGTGCTTTACACACAGGATTTGCGTTTGCATTCCTGCATTCAGTCTTTACTTTGTCGTCACGCTTTGAACCCAGCTTGTTGCTTTTGCAAATGTGTTGTTACCGCCTTGCCATTACACATGATGCTCATGATTTCGCTCATCACATGCACTATTAGATGCATCATCGTAGAGTATGTATAAACATTTACCACTCTCCCTCTTACGATAAGAGACGATTCGGGGGCTTAAACGATACATCCTCGACTAAGGAGAGAGATCCCTAGCAAGGGTCCTGGCTTTTCGAGTAAGCAGTCTTGCAAAGTAGACTTGAGGGTTTTTGGGAGTTGCACTAAAACATCAAAGACTACCCAAATCTATGTATTTGGAAAGTTGGTGTTTGTCTATTTCAGTTTGTGCATCTGACACATCTCGTGTAACCACGAATTGGTGCTCGAACGAACTTCTTGGTGGCAGATTCTGTTGAGGAACCCGTATCCCATTCATCAAGGTCAATATTGACTCATGCGAGGCATGCAGATACTACGATAATGGATAAGAGATTCTAGAAAATCACATGCCATATGTTTGCACGAGTTGTTGACTGTTTCAAAAGATAAAGAATGTCAAAGGTAAAGTTTAAGAAATATTACATCTTTGAGAAACACGTCTGTTGAGGCTCTTGCTAAGAAACTATATCCCTTTCATCATAGAGTACTTGTAGACATGCACTGCTCGTTAGTACTATGATGATCAGATAAGACGATCATGTGACCTCGAACAAGTGCTAACTGTATATTACTATAATCACATAAAATGGTAATGGATCGCCTTCACAGGCAAGATGCTCAAGTGGTTAAAATCAAATATGGTAGGGTGTGTGATTTTTGGACTAGTGAAGGGGTTTGGGGTATCATCTTGCATAGACACCTCTCTGACTTGTCTTTCAACAATGGACTGCACTTATGGAGTTATTGTTGGGTCACTCTTAATCACAACGAGAGAACATGATTTGCTGGCCAATTACTAAGGAAGGGGATTTCTCAGCTTTCTCTATGTATCGTTTCCTTGGCTAACGAATAACCTCTTGGCTTCTTAAGCACACTTTGTGGAGTGTTGGCCTTCCGCTCAGAGGGGTCCTTTATGGGATTGATGATTCTCTTAGATGTGGTGAACACTGATATTAGATTCAAACATCGAGGCTTTCACCTAGCAAGCCACTGCACACTTTGCTTCTATGAAGAGGAGTCAACACCTCATATTTTTTGGTATTGTGCATTTATCCATACTTTGATGTGTAGAGCAGGACTTGATAACTTAGCAAATTGGGAAGGTCTTTCCTTTTCAAGAGACGTCTTGATTGCTTCTAGCTAGCTCGATCTCCAAAGGCCCTCGGTGGAAATTTGTATGGAGAGTTTTAATATTGTCGGCATGAAAGCTTATATGGATGGAGTAAAATCAGCGTATATTCAAGCGCAAACAATGTAACCTTGATGGAATTCTACATCTGCTGCATTGAGAAGATAAGAAACTTGTACATGGCAAGTGTGTGATCTTCCCTTGGATTTGCTAGGGAATGGCGGGTGAGCCACTTAAGTAGATGGCCTTGCAACAACAATGGGGGTGTGAGGTGCTTTTGTTGGACTTCTGGTATGGTTCACTTTATGTTGCATGATGGGTTTTTCATTGATGGGTGCCTACTTGTTGGCGGACAATATGGTTAACCATGTGACTCTCTTGGCTGCCGGTTTTCCTCCATCTTTCTCGGACATGATTCTGACTTTGCATTGTTTGGTTCCTTTGTAACATTAAGTGATATCTTATTGCTTGCTATTGTAGTCCTACTTCTACTATACATATTTGAATGAATTATTACTTCTTTCAAAAAAATGTTTGGCAACATCCAAGATGTGTCTCAAGTTTTGGTGTCTAATTTTGCTAATTTTTGTTTACAATCTAAACAGGCCCATGTAAACACCTCAAATTTTCACCCTCGTTCAGTGTTTACACTTTATATGTCATTGCATATCATTGTATGCATTTGGCATATCATTTCACTGCATTTTATGGCATTGAATTTTATTGCATCTCATTATTGAGATCCAATACTCCTGTTTTAAAAATCTTTCAATCCAAATTTGATTTCAAAACATTTTTTCAAAATCAATTTCAAATACCTGGGTTTTAAATCAATATATTACCATTTGCCAACCCCCCAGGATCTAATATTTTCTCATTTTAAAAATATTTTCCTTACAAAACAATTTGGATTCGTTTTAAACTCAATTTCAATTCATTTTAATCCTCAAATGAGACCCATCTAGGTGGTTTCGCTTATAGATTCTTTCATTTATAAAATTTCTCAAAAATCACAGAGTCCTAGTTGGATCAGGACTCTATCTTTTCATCTTTTTAAATTGATTTTTAAATTCTATTTTGGTTTTAAATCAGTGGTAGTCATATCTCCTGTTTATTCTTTTCATTTTGGCCAAAATCTCAGAGTCCTAGTTGAATCAGGACTCTTTTTTCGGAATCCCAGCCGGATCATAACTCTATTTTTTACTACCATTTTACCTATTTTTGAGAAAATCTTTCAAAAACCTTCCTTTTGGCCAAAATTCTAGAGTCTCAGTTGAATTATGACTCTTTCTCAGAATCCTAATCGAATCAGGACTCTATCCCAATTTCATCTTTTACTCATGTTCTTTACTTATTTTTGAAAACCTCTCATCTAATTTTCAAAAGAGCCAAAATTCTTGAGTTTCAGTCGAATTAGGACTCTTCCTCAGAGTTCCAGTCGGATTAGGACTCTATCTTTCGTCACTATTTTACTTGTTTTCAAACAAATCTTTCAAAATCTTTCGAAAAGAAGTCAAAATTCAAAGTTTTAGTTGAACCATGGCTTTATTCAAAGAGTCCTAGTTGGATCAGGACTCTGATCCTGATTTAAATTTTCAGAGAATCTTTCCAAAATTTCTTCATTTATCATTCCAAATTTCAAAATTGTCACATCTTTATCATAGAATTTCAAAATTCTGGGATTCTATCTTAGAGTCTTGATCGAATCAGGACTCTATCTCCAGTTCATTTTTTTACTTTATTTTCACTGGTTTTCAAAAATCCTTTTTAAAATCTCATCATTTGCTTTGCAGAAAACTGAAATTCTCAGAGTTCTGATCGAATTAGGACTCTTCTTCAGAGTCCTGATCAAACCAGGAGTCTAACCTGACTTCAATATTTACCTCATTTTCTCCTATTTTCCAAAATCCCCTCATCTGTTTTCTCAGAAAATCCAGAATTCTGAGAGTTCTAGACAAATTAAGACTCTGCTTCAAGAGTCTTAATTGGATTAGAACTCTGTCTTGATTTCACTATTTGTTGTTATCTTCACTGATTTTGCAAAAATTTTCATCTATTTTTCAGAAAAGACTCAAAATCTAGAGTTTTAGTCTGATCAGGACTATGTCTCAAAGTCCTAATCTGATCAGGAGACTCTATTCTGAATCTTGTTTCTACCTTCATTTCTACTTTCTCCATTTATTTTTCAGAAAATTAGTCTATTTTGAAGAGTTCTAGTTGATTTAGGACTCTATTTTAGAGTTCTGATAGAATTAGGACTCTAACCCTAACTGTATTTTTCTGACTTATTTTACCAGTTTTGATAAAATCTTCTAAAAACTTCTTCATTTGGCTTTCAAAATTCTAAAATCTCAGAGTCCTAATTGGTTCAGGACTCTGGTTCAGAGTTTCAGTTCGCTCAGAACTCTATTTTCAAAATCTTTGAATTTTAGCTGCTGATTTTAACCCCTTTTCAAAGCTATTTTCAGTCTTTATTTCAAAAAAATTCAAAACTCTGATGTGAAGCCCACTCAGTTGGCGCCACATCCGGACGAGTTCTGATCCAGTCAAAACTCTATTTTGGTTTAAAAACATTCAACTTCAATTTGATCTTTAACCCTATTTTGAAAACCTTTGTTTTTCAGGTTTTAAAATCATTTTTGAGAAAACCAAGTGAGGCCCACTCGAGGTGGCGCCATATTTGAAGAAGTCAGGGTAAGACTAGGGTTAGTCAATGTCCTACTTAGGTTAGATGTCTAGGTGAGTCAAAGTTTGTTTTTAAAACTTTCATTTTTACTTTTGTTTTTAACTTTGATCTTAAAACTTTAAAAATTAGGGTTTTCAAAAACCCAAATGGGGCCCACATTAGGTGGCACCACATTTGGACCTTTTAGGGTTTTATTAGAAGTCATGTTAGGTAATTAGGGCTAGGGGTAGGTTAGTCATCTCCCATAGAAATCCCCTCCCCCCCCCCCCCCAAGAAGAGAAGTCCAATTAGTAAAGAGTTTGGAATTTTCTAAACTCTTTAACTAAAACCTAAAAATTGCTATAAATAGAGCTCATAGGGGGGGTCGACCTCTATTCCTCTCCCTATTGTATTCTTGGAGCTTCTCTCTCCTCTCCATTACTTCCTCTTTCCTCCATTGTAGCTGCAGCCCCCAATGTAATCTTTTAAACATTATTTCATACTTTCTTATTATTTTTTTATGAGTTTTTAATCGATTCCACCATGGGTGCCCCTTTGTTCATGGTTTTTAACCATGGATCTCGTCCAAGAACCCCAAAAACAAATCAAGAAAGTGATCTAACTCAGTTTGGAGATGTTTTTCATGATTCTAATCCGTTAGAATCATTATAAATACATTTTTTTATGTTCTTAACCAATGAAATATGTGATTTACCCGTTAAATGGGCTAAATCCATATTTTCAAAGGGTAAATCAATTTCGGCCATAGATTTTCTATATTTTTTTTGTTGTATTAGTGTTTATTTCATATATTCCAGCATTAAATAAATTTTGTTATGATGTTTATGTATTTTTTATTAGTTTCCATGTTTAAGTCAGTTTTTTTTGGTGTTTTATTAGATTTTCGTATGTTTCGATTCCAGGTCTGTAGAAAGCATGCTATTTCGTGTTTAAATCTTCAGTAAAAAATTCTGATTTTTTTATGGGTGATCCAAGGATTTGTTAGTAAGTACCTTTAAAAAAATCAAAGGTTTTTGGGTTTGGGAACCCTGTCAGGAAAATACAAAGTCTAATCATGATTCCTGTTATTTAAAATCGCTATTGAAATTCAGGTATAAGTTGTAGATACGATATTTCTATCATCCAAGGTCTGATTTGAAATCTATAAATTACAGAAGCTTTATGTTAATGCCTAGTATTTACTGTAATTTTCTTATATTTTTCAGTCACTGTCTAATATTTTTCCTCTGTTAGAAAGTAGGATCAACTTCTCATAACTCGTTATGTTTTATTTAAACCTTAAGTTGAATTGTGTTGATCGTATCTCCCTAACTAAAGATCCAATCAATAATCAGTAAAAAAGGAAATTCTTTATTTGTCTATCTATTATTTACTGCTAAAATTTTAGAATTTTTTGATGTGGTTTGTTATTTTTCTCTGTATTTAAAACCGGAAGTATCTATTTTGATAGATTTTGTATTTGTTAAATTCAAGTACGGATTGTCGGAACAATATCTCCCTAACCATGGATGATTTTTCTGATCTACAAAGAGAAGAATCTTTGTTTTTTTGTCTATTATGTTTCTGTAAAATTTTATGAATCTTTATGATGATTTGACCCCTGATTTAGGTCTGACACTATGATATGTACGTGCTTGTGAGTAAAAATAGCATATTTTAGGGTTTTGGTACAATTTTTATATTTAAATAATGTCAAAAATAGATTTTTATGATTCCAATTTAATTTTAAGGTTATCATAAGTGCATGTGTTAATTTTTTTTAATTTTGAAATTCATTTGGTATTTGAATCGACTATATTGCGAAATAGGGCACCCGTAGGATCCCGAAACATTGGCAAAATCGTGTTTTTCATGATATTTTTAATTTTCTTCATAAAAGTTAATGTTTTTAGGGTTTTTTCATGTTTAGAATCATGCTAGGTCATTGAATATTCGATTTGGTTTTGATTTGAGTCTTTTTGAATTCTAAATCCAAAGTTTTACCAAAAATTATTTCTAAAAAACCTGATTTCAAGGCCATAGTCTTGCCATCAGGGGCATTTTGGTCATTTTTATTCTAATTTCAAAAATTTTAACTTTAATTTTCGTATTTTTATCATATCATATCATCTTGTGTTTGAATTATCATTATTTAAATTTTAAAATCTTATTTTTACAAAAGATCTTTCTGAAAAACCCCGATTTTAAGGCCATAGTCTTGTTATCAGGGGCATTTTGTTTATTTTCACTCCAATTTCAAATTTTCAAGTCTTATTCATTGAATTTTCATCATTTATTTCTTATGTTTATATCAGGGAGGTATGAATCAGGGTTATATTTGGATAAAATCTGATGATTTCCTGATATTTTCAGATAAATCTAGATAAGCCTACATTTCTGTGCTAACTTGTTTTCTAGTTTTGCAGAGGTATTCAAGAAGAAGATTTCATTTATTTTTCTCTTATTCAATTCAACGTAATATCAGATGTAATATTTGGAATAAGAGTTACATTTCTGCATAGAATAGGATGCATTGCATATAGTTTGCTTTCGTATAATTTCAATATTTGATGTATGATCATGCATATTTTTCAAATCCACTATGGTTGACACGAATGACACGTGCACAAGCTTTTAGGGAGTTGACAAACTCGGTGGAATTCATATTTATGGTCATAGTCAGAATACGAACGAAACCCAGATTTGTGATCTTCGTATTAGCCATATTCAGCCTACACTCTTAGGCTAACTTCAAAATGCACTGCATTTCTCAAAAAAATTCAAAAGGATTTTCTCTATTCCCTCAGAAAGTATCTTTTAAATCTATATCCATTCATTTCAATCATTTCAAATAATCATATGCTTTCAATTCAATTCAAAGAAATTGATTTTCTCAAAATTTTCTAAGTCTTTCTCAGGAATTGACTTTCTAAAAAACTCTTAGTTTTCAAATGATATTTCAAGTATTTTCCAAGTTCAAATCATGATTTTTCAATGTTTTAACATTCTTAATTTCATTTTCAAAGTTCACAAATCGATTTTCTCAAAATCTTTGCATTACTTCTGAAATTGGTTTTCTCAGAATTCTCAAATCCTCTTTAGAAATCGATTTTCTAAGAAAAAGCAGTTCATATCTCAAAAATCGATTTTCTCAAAGTTCCAATCTTCCTAAGAATCAATTTTCTCTTCAAAATTTATTTTTTTATGCAATTTCTGATTTCTAATAAATCCCTTTTCCAAGAATTTCAAAATCTTAGAAGCAAACATCATATTATTCAAAATATGCATCTTTTTAGAACTTCATAGCACATGCATGATTCTCTGTGCATTTAAGAAATAGAACACGATTTAGATAAATTGAGCAAGGCAAAGCACTAGATTGATCCTTGGTTCAATTACCTCGGGTAAAGGTGCCAGGAACGGTTGAACCTCGTAACGATAGGTGAATCCCATTCTACAAAATTTTTCTGCATTTTAAAACGGAGGTGAGTTATTTTCAAAAAACTTTTTTCAAATGTCAGTTTGACTTGCAAAAATAAAATTTTACAATGATAACAGCCCACAAGGGCTCCGCAAACATGCTTAGTTGGGTCGACTTCAGGCGTTCAAGTTAATCCACTTAGTGATGAACATCATTTAGTTTCAGAATACCATATATCATGCTATCTCAAATTGTAGTTCAAGTATTCAAGGCAAAATAATGATGGTGATGGTTTTGGTATTGACTTTCTGTTATTTCCTATTCTTTTATGCCCAATATTTGTTATGGAATTAGAGTTTTGCGGTTCTTGAGGCTTTAAATAATCGTCCCACATCTTTTTAATGGATTTAAAAAATGATTTTTTTACAAAATCCAAGTAAATCCTATTTCTTTTATCTACAGGTGTGTTTGATAACCTTAGATCTTGGATCCGAGGATATGAGATATAACCCCACTCCCCCAAGTCGGATCTCATATCTTCCCCTTTCTCCCTTTTATCTGAAGAAAATCTGATTTCGGACTTGAAATTGTGAGTTTGTTATACCTTAGATATTGGTGTGGGTGCCCGAACCACATCAACGTCCCTTGCACCAAATTGTCTCTCACACCAAATCAGTTCTAATCACCCTCGATCATCCCTATCTTGATAACCTTCGTGGGATCTCATTGATGAAACTTTTTTCAATCAAATCAGACCACATAGATGTGATCTACATCAGTGAAGACCGATGTTTAAATCTCCAAAATCTGAGGTGTGCAAGATTTTTTGGTGACTTAAAAAATCAGTGGATTAATGTCGATTATGATCGATTTTTGTGTGATATTGAATATGACTGGATTCCACGTCAATCGAGGAAAGAGACTCTACAATGAGCTTTTCTTTATTTAAAAAGAAATTAAACAATGTGTATGCATTGCTTTTGTGTCATCATGTGAAGTTCCATTTGCTACATGTGGTCAGCGGGGTTGTATGTCAAGCTCAAGGCCCAGAGTTGAATCTTATTGGTGCATGCGGTCGTTGTTGCTTTAACATGCTTGGGGCACATAAGGCTGGGTGGTTGCATCATCAACCTGAAGTTTTCTTATTGTAGAGAGGTGGCCCTGTTAAGTGAATAGGTTCTCGCTGAGAGTTCCTTGGTTATAAAAAAAAAATTGTTAAGAAATTGAACCCAAGCAATTAGTTCTTGATTGAATTTGAATAGAATCATGGAGGGAGAGAGAGAGAGAACAATTCAAATTCATTTCATAATTTTTTTGGGTGCCAAGGATTGAGCTCAAGTCACACATGGTGGCACATGTGCAACACGATATAGGTCGTGGGTCATATCATGTGTGTGTATTTATTTATTTATTTAAGGTATTATATTGAAAAAAATAGATATTTCCCCATCCATATTTTCCTAATGATGATGAGATGTAGTGTGTTTAATTTCATCACTTGAACAAGTGAGCAAAAAACAAGATCTTAGTTTTGTTTTGTTCTGATTCATGACCACATTGCCCCGAGAGAGAGAGAGAGAGAGAGAGAGAGAGAGAGAGAGAGAGAGAGAGAGACGAGTAGGCTAGCTAGCTATTACGTGTTATTATTGATAAGGATGAGTTGTGATCATCTCATTCTTTCTATTTTTGATGATCACCAAAACAAACATACACACACAGATGGGTTGAAAAAATCACACCAGGGATGCACAATCAGATCATGAGCATGAGTAGATCAGGCTCTCTCCTGCTTAGTTCTTATTGCGAAGGAGATTGATGTATACTTGAGTGGGCATGACGACCACTTATTAGGTACAGTAGGGAAGAGTGTGTCACTAAAATTGTAATATTCACACACACCTCATGGAGTTGTTCAACGTACCGAGCCAATTGTTTTCCAAGTTGCAATTGTGCTTCGTGAACCAAAAATAGTTGTGGAAGCTGCCTCACATTCACATGTAAGAGGGAGGATTCTTCAAGTCAATACCTCGAGGGATCTTATTATGCAGTTGAAGGATCCTATACCACCAACCATGAAAACATTCCCAGTTAGGGTGGACCTCCACTTTCACTTTCACCCTCTGTGCCAACAACAACACCGCCACCAGCAACACTGCCACCGCCTTCTTAGAGGGTAATCCTTATAGAACCCAGGCATGGTTTTCTTTATGGTGGACCTATTAGGCCTGGGTGTGGACCCTATACCTCACCTCAATGTCAAATCTAGGTCTGACCCATTAATACCTTAAGCATACCATATGTAGGTTCAGATGATAGACTCAGCATCATATCTAAGATGTAACGTGAGTACTGAATCTCACATTATATCAACTTCCAATATGGAGTGTTCTGAGGATAATAAGACTTTGTCTGATAAACCTTCTCTAACAAATGTATTTCAATACTCTAAGGTAATAGGAAATTGTAAGGTCCAATTCAATCATGGTTATAATAAGAAGAGGTTCTGAGCCTCCCTCATGTAACTTCTATATAAAGCAAGAGGGTACTTTTCTCTTAACGTCAATTTAATTAGAAAGAGAGAGAGAGGTTTTTCATGGATGTTGGTCTTCGGACTGAGGGTCGCAAGGTCTTGTTCCTTCGGTGGTGAGGGTTTGCTATGTCATGTGCATGGAGGTGCAATACGCTTCATGGCACACAAGGCTAAGGCAAGGTTTGTGCCTCTCTCAGAAGTGATAGCTGGTATGGGATGACTATGCACTAAGCGGCATGGACTATATGAAATGCGTATTTAGAAATGCGCTTGATCAACTTCTGCTAGGCAGTTGTGCACGGGGTGGTGTGCATGGCCAAAGAAAATGATTCAGCACATGGAAAGGTGTCGGTACGCAGCCATTGGCCGTTAGGCTAGCCAGCTTGGGCAGCTTGGTGCATCACAGGTCTGCAAAATATTCTATGCCCGTGATAGAAAGGCTTGTGACAGTAAGGAAAGACCATCACGTCGCACTGACATATTAAAAAAAGTAAGCCCATGACAAATTGACATCAGAGCAGAAAGAGTCACGGAGACCTTGTTCTTATTGTATGCGACATTAAAGAGGATAATGATGGTTTATCTTGGTTACATAAATTTGTGCAACTGAAGTGTGGTTGACTGAGTACAGAAGCAAGATGTTGGTAGGATGGTAGGAGATATCTTGTCGAGAATAAGCAGAAGTATAAGGTTGTTGTCTAGTTGGCTAAAGAAATGTAGATAAACCAAAGATTCCTACCACTTGTGTGTTAGGCTCACAGGTGGAGCATGATGTTTGCCTTGTGCATGCAGAGAATGCTTGTTGGATTCAGATGGATGAATTTACACTGTTAGGTATGGGACACTCAATTAAACTTCTAGATACTCTCCCAAGATTGTGGGTTAGCGGAGTGCTCACGTTAAGCAGAATGCTCGTTGTTTTGATCCATTGAGTTGGAAGATCCTCAATGGATTGTGTCATCGGTATAAACTCAATTAAACTTCTAATTCGCTTGATCGGTTACGTGCAGTGGTAGCACGGTATGCGATAGGCATCGATATCATCATTAGTGTATCACAGTATGGCAGTACAGACATGGAGCGTTGTTTGGTTAAGCAGTGCCAGTGGATCAGAGGTTGTTGCCTTTGGAGATTTGGTTAAGGACCTCTCAGCTTGCAAGAGTGGTCCCACGCATAGCAGTTGGACGCACGGAGGTGCATGTGGGTTAAGGCTAATTCCCCCAAGAATCACCTTAAGTGTTTTCAACCTAGTATGGTGACTCGATGATAGACAAGTGAATGCCTAGGCGCCGACGAATGAGTTTGGGTGGTGCTCTTTGCTATGTTGTTCAATCATCAACTGGTCTTTGAACTAGGGGCCGCAAGGTCTTGTTTCTTCGGTGGTGAGGTTTTTCTATGTCATGCGCATGGAGTTGCAATACGCTTCATGGCACACAAAGATAAAGCAAAGTTTGTGCTTCTTTCGAAAGTGATAGCTGGTATGGGACGGCTATGCACTAAGCAACATGGACTACACACTACAAGAAAAATGCTACTTAGCGACGGAAATTTGCGATGGATTAGCGAGCGAAAACTATTTGTCGCTAATGTTTGAAATATTTGCAAAATTAGCGACAGAAATATCTCTGTCGCTAAAGCCGTTGCTAATTAGCGAGGGATTAGAGACAACATTTTTTCGTCGCCAAAACACTACAAAAAATGCTAATTAGCGAGGAAATTTTTTCGTCCCTAATTCGTCGCTAATTAGCGACGAATTAGGGACGGAAAAATTCCCTCGCTAATTCCGTCGCTAATTTTCGTCCCACCTGAGGCGCGAAATTTTTCCTCCCTCCGTTCAAAAATTTGTCCTCCCTTTGTTTTTCTCTCTCGTTTGATTTAAACCATCCCCACTTGAGGCGCTTCTCAGGACGCCAGAAGCCCCACTGACGACACGCACAAAGAGTCGATCCCCACCTATGGAGAAGTCGCAGATGGAGTCGTCGTGGCTTCGCCGGAGCTGAGACGTCAAGGGGGCAACGAAGAGGAGGTTGTTGTTGGGGAGCCACTGGAGACTGCCGGAGTCGAAGAGAGTGGTGACGAAGAGGAGGCTGCTGTTGGGGGGCCACTGGAGCCTGTCGGAGTCGCCGACGGACCAGCCGGGGGTATCGTAGTAGAAATCTGATTGCTTCCCGGTGTGGCTGTCCCACACCCCTATGTCATACTCGTTGCTCCTCCCCTTGCAGCTCGCAAAGATCCGCGCGGAGTCACAGCTGAAGCTGAGCGCCCCCGTCGTGAAGCTCTTCGGCTGGTTCTCGTAGCAGACCTGGAACTTGAAGAGGAGCTCCCCCCGGAACGCGCCCTCGCCGTGAAGCTCTTCGGCTGGTTCTCGTGGCAGACCTAGAACTTGAAGAGGAGCTCCGCCCGGATCTGCGCGGAGTCGCAGCCTGCCGAACCGCGCCGGTTCTGTGAAAAAAAAAATTGCTCCTTGCCGGAGAACGCGCCGGCAGCGAGCAATTTTTAATTTTTTTTTTTTTAAATTTAACGACGGATTAGCGACAGATATTATCCATTGCTAATTTAAAATAGTGAAGGACTCGCGATAGATCATATCCGTCGCTAATCTGTCACAAATTAGCGACGGAATTAGCGGCGGATAAGTTCTGACACTACTTAGCGTCGAAAAAATCGCGATGAAAGTTTTTCGTCACTAATCCGACGCTAATCCGTCGCTAAACAATTTAGTGACGAATTAGCATCGGATTAGTGATGAATTTAGGTCGTCGCTAATCCACAGGTTTCTTGTAGTGACATGGAATACATATTTGGAAATGTGTTTGATCAGCTTCTGCTAGGCAGTTGTGCACGAGGTGGTGTGCAGGGCCAATGAAAATGATTCAGCACATGAAAACGTGTTGATATGTGGCCTTTGGCCGTTAGGCTGGCCAGCTTGGGCAGCTTAGCGCATCGCAGGTTTGTGAAACATTCTATGCCCATGACAGAGTGATAGAAAGGCTTGCGGTGGTAAGAAAGGATCGTCGCGCTGCACTGACTTATTGAAAAAAATAAGCCCGTTACACTTTCCTCTTAACATCAATTTAATTAGAAAGAGAGAGATTTTTTTCATGGATTTTGGTGACTCTCAAACTAAACCACTTAATTTTTTTTTAATAATTTTAACAGGTGTCATACTATGATTGACATATAATATATTATTATTATTTTTGGACCAATACAGTTGAATCGATGGCCCAACAATTCAGGGCCGATACTGATACTGACATCGTTGGTAAAAACAAATTAGATTTAATTTAGACATGCCAAGCCTTGAAGATCTTTCTCCACCAGAGAGGAAGATTGGCAAAGGGGAGTAGTGACTCGCTTTTTATGGATGCCAACGAATTGGCTTTTATATGATATCAGACCCAATAATTCAATCTCGTTTCGTGGAAACCATATCCAATTATAATTGGATACATATATGGTTTTGATTTTTTTGCTATTGAATAGGATAAATATTTGAATTTGACTAATATTCAAATCTGTTACACATAAAAAAGCAAATCTGGTATGAGCTATTTATCATTTGAATCAAAATCAAAATCAAAATCTGAATCCATTTAGCCAACAAGGGATTTGTTGAATGTGGTATTGGCCACATCGTACAAATCCAACAAAAAAACTATTAATATGAATCTGAAAAGAGTCTAACCACATAACTCCAATTCAATCATGGCATTCAAGTTCTATTCAAAGATCCATATTCCTACATGATACATCATCGGATCTATATTACAAATCCAATCAAAATCTATCCCAGCTTTCCTATTAAAAGAAAGAAAAGTTTCAAAATGCACCTAAAGTTTTAGCAATAATAAAAAATACGCAAGTTTTTTATATTGTTAAAAAACAATCGTTAACTTCTGCTCCATTTAATTAAGAGCACATTTCTGTCAATCTAGCTTACTTCATCACTAGCTCAATTCAGGTTAGTATCGTATATATTTTCTGCCGATACTTATCGGTAGATACTGTTGTCCCAAACATACGAGGGGGTTTAAGGAAAGCATTGAACAAAATGATGGGGAAAAGTAATTTTTTTCATTTTTTAAACTCGTTTGTCTGCCTTGGGGTTCTTAGTTTGATGGAAATGAGCTCAGCCTCACCATTTCTGCCTTCAATCAGCTCCCTCCCTAAGCACCAGAAATCGTGATATTTTTATTTCAGGAATTTTGGAATTCTTAGGTCCTGAAAAATCTTGAAATGAGGTTGTGTTTAAATTCTATTGCTACAATAATTTGTTTGCAATGTTTATTGGAATACCCTAAAAAAGTACTAAAATAATATTAAAATGATGCCCATATGTGTCAAAGTCATGTCAGCATGTTATACAATCTCCAGCTCACACACCTTCAAAATAGCGTGTTGTTTGGGATAAAGGAATCCGTGGAATCATGAAAATGAAATACATGCTCCAAATCGTTTCCAAACAAAGATTTGGCCATTCTCTCTGTGGAGGAATCCAAAACAAGCACAGAGAAGGAACTGATTGACTTAGATTCTTTTTCTATCTTCATGGTTCTACCA